>NC_069499.1:253370704-253380704 GCF_027579735.1 Bombina bombina | reverse complement strand
GAAGCCTTAGATTTACCCTTAGGTTTTTTATCCTGAGGCAGAAAAACCCCCTTTCCTCCAGTAACAGTTGAAATAGAATCCAACTGAGAACCAAATAAATTATTAACTTGGAAAGAAAGAGATAATAATCTAGACTTAGATGTCATATCAGCATTCCAAGATTTAAGCCACAAAGCTTTTCTAGCTAAAAACATAATTTATGTAAGAACTTACCTGATAAATTCATTTCTTTCATATTAGCAAGAGTCCATGAGCTAGTGACGTATGGGATATACATTCCTACCAGGAGGGGCAAAGTTTCCCAAACCTCAAAATGCCTATAAATACACCCCTCACCACACCCACAATTCAGTTTAACGAATAGCCAAGAAGTGGGGTGATAAAAAAGTGCGAAAGCATATAAAATAAGGAATTGGAATAATTGTGCTTTATACAAAATCATAACCACCACAAAAAAGGGCGGGCCTCATGGACTCTTGCTAATATGAAAGAAATGAATTTATCAGGTAAGTTCTTACATAAATTATGTTTTCTTTCATGTAATTAGCAAGAGTCCATGAGCTAGTGACGTATGGGATAATGACTACCCAAGATGTGGATCTTTCCACACAAGAGTCACTAGAGAGGGAGGGATAAAATAAAGACAGCCAATTCCTGCTGAAAATAATCCACACCCAAAATAAAGTTTAACGAAAAACATAAGCAGAAGATTCAAACTGAAACCGCTGCCTGAAGTACTTTTCTACCAAAAACTGCTTCAGAAGAAGAAAATACATCAAAATGGTAGAATTTAGTAAAAGTATGCAAAGAGGACCAAGTTGCTGCTTTGCAGATCTGGTCAACCGAAGCTTCATTCCTAAACGCCCAGGAAGTAGAAACTGACCTAGTAGAATGAGCTGTAATTCTCTGAGGCTGAGTTTTACCCGACTCAACATAGGCAAGATGAATTAAAGATTTCAACCAAGATGCCAAAGAAATGGCAGAAGCTTTCTGGCCTTTTCTAGAACCGGAAAAGATAACAAATAGACTAGAAGTCTTACGAAAAGATTTCGTAGCTTCAACATAATATTTCAAAGCTCTAACAACATCCAAAGAATGCAACGATTTCTCCTTAGAATTCTTAGGATTAGGACATAATGAAGGAACCACAATTTCTCTACTAATGTTGTTGGAATTCACAACTTTAGGTAAAAATTCAAAAGAAGTTCGCAACACCGCCTTATCCTGATGAAAAATCAGAAAAGGAGACTCACAAGAAAGAGCAGATAATTCAGAAACTCTTCTAGCAGAAGAGATGGCCAAAAGGAACAAAACTTTCCAAGAAAGTAATTTAATGTCCAATGAATGCATAGGTTCAAACGGAGGAGCTTGAAGAGCTCCCAGAACCAAATTCAAACTCCAAGGAGGAGAAATTGACTTAATGACAGGTTTTATACGAACCAAAGCTTGTACAAAACAATGAATATCAGGAAGAATAGCAATCTTTCTGTGAAAAAGAACAGAAAGAGCAGAGATTTGTCCTTTCAAAGAACTTGCGGACAAACCCTTATCTAAACCATCCTGAAGAAACTGTAAAATTCTCGGTATTCTAAAAGAATGCCAGGAAAAATGATGAGAAAGACACCAAGAAATATAAGTCTTCCAGACTCTATAATATATCTCTCGAGATACAGATTTACGAGCCTGTAACATAGTATTAATCACAGAGTCAGAGAAACCTCTTTGACCAAGAATTAAGCGTTCAATCTCCATACCTTTAAATTTAAGGATTTCAGATCCTGATGGAAAAAGGGACCTTGTGACAGAAGGTCTGGTCTTAACGGAAGAGTCCACGGTTGGCAAGAGGCCATTCGGACAAGATCCGCATACCAAAACCTGTGAGGCCATGCCGGAGCAACCAGCAGAACAAACGAGCATTCCTTCAGAATCTTGGAGATTACTCATGGAAGAAGAACTAGAGGCGGAAAGATATAGGCAGGATGATACTTCCAAGGAAGTGATAATGCATCCACTGCCTCCGCCTGAGGATCCCGGGATCTGGACAGATACCTGGGAAGTTTCTTGTTTAGATGGGACGCCATCAGATCTATTTCTGGAAGTTCCCACATTTGAACAATCTGAAGAAATACCTGTGGGTGAAGAGACCATTCGCCCGGATGCAATGTTTGGCGACTGAGATAATCCGCTTCCCAATTGTCTACACCTGGGATATGAACCGCAGAGATTAGACAGGAGCTGGATTCCGCCCAAACCAAAATTCGAGATACTTCTTTCATAGCCAGAGGACTGTGAGTCCCTCCTTGATGATTGATGTATGCCACAGTTGTGATATTGTCTGTCTGAAAACAAATGAACGATTCTCTCTTCAGAAGAGGCCAAAACTGAAGAGCTCTGAAAATTGCACGGAGTTCCAAAATATTGATCGGTAATCTCACCTCCTGAGATTCCCAAACTCCTTGTGCCGTCAGAGATCCCCACACAGCTCCCCAACCTGTGAGACTTGCATCTGTTGAAATTACAGTCCAAGTCGGAAGCACAAAAGAAGCCCCCTGAATTAAACGATGGTGATCTGTCCACCATGTTAGAGAGTGTCGAACAATCGGTTTTAAAGATATTAATTGAGATATCTTCGTGTAATCCTTGCACCATTGCTTCAGCATACAGAGCTGAAGAGGTCGCATGTGAAAACGAGCAAAGGGGATCGCGTCCGATGCAGCAGTCATAAGACCTAGAATTTCCATGCATAAGGCTACCTAAGGGAATGATTGTGACTGAAGGTTTCGACAAGCTGCAATCAACTTTAGACGTCTCTTGTCTGTTAAAGACAGTCATGGACACTGAATCCATCTGGAAACCCAGAAAGGTTACCCTTGTCTGAGGAATCAAAGAACTTTTTGGTAAATTGATCCTCCAACCATGATCTTGAAGAAACAACACAAGTCGATTCGTATGAGATTCTGCTAAATGTAAAGACTGAGCAAGTACCAAGATATCGTCCAAATAAGGAAATACCACAATACCCTGTTCTCTGATTACAGACAGCAGGGCACCGAGAACCTTTGTAAAAATTCTTGGAGCTGTAGCTAGGCCAAACGGCAGAGCCACAAACTGGTAATGCTTGTCCAGAAACGAGAATCTCAGGAACTGATAATGATCTGGATGAATCGGAATATGCAGATATGCATCCTGTAAATCTATTGTGGACATATAATTCCCTTGCTGAACAAAAGGTAAGATAGTCCTTACAGTTACCATCTTGAATGTTGGTATCCTTACATAATGATTCAATATTTTTAGATCCAGAACTGGTCTGAAAGAATTCTCCTTCTTTGGTACAATGAAGAGATTTGAATAAAACCCCATCCCCTGTTCCGGAACTGGAACTGGCATAATTACTCCAGTCAACTCTAGATCTGAAACACATTTCAGAAATGCTTGAGCTTTTACTGGATTTACTGGGACACGGGAAAGAAAAAATCTCTTTGCAGGAGGTCTCAACTTGAAACCAATTCTGTACCCTTCTGAAACAATGCTCTGAATCCAAAGATTGTGAACAGAATTGATCCAAATTTCCTTGAAAAAACGTAACCTGCCCCCTACCAGCTGAGCTGGAATGAGGGCCGCACCTTCATGTGGACTTAGAAGCAGGCTTTGCCTTTCTAGCTGGCTTGGATTTATTCCAGACTGGAGATGGTCTCCAAACTGAAACTGCTCCTGAGGATGAAGGATCAGGCTTTTGTTCTTTGTTGAAACGAAAGGAACGAAAACGATTATTAGCCCTGTTTTTACCTTTAGATTTTTTATCCTGTGGTAAAAAAGTTCCTTTCCCACCAGTAACAGTTGAAATAATGGAATCCAACTGAGAACCAAATAATTTGTTACCCTGGAAAGAAATGGAAAGTAAAGTTGATTTAGAAGCCATATCAGCATTCCAAGTTTTAAGCCATAAAGCTCTTCTAGCTAAAATAGCTAAAGACATAAACCTGACATCAACTCTGATAATATCAAAAATGGCATCACAGATAAAATTATTAGCATGCTGAAGAAGAATAATAATATCATGAGAATCACGATGTGTTACTTGTTGCGCTAAAGTTTCCAACCAAAAAGTTGAAGCTGCAGCAACATCAGCCAAAGATATAGCAGGTCTAAGAAGATTACCTGAACACAGATAAGCTTTTCTTAGAAAGGATTCAATTTTCCTATCTAGAGGATCCTTAAACGAAGTACCATCTGACGTAGGAATAGTAGTACGTTTAGCAAGGGTAGAAATAGCCCCATCAACTTTAGGGATCTTGTCCCAAAATTCTAATCTGTCAGACGGCACAGGATATAATTGCTTAAAACGTTTAGAAGGAGTAAATGAATTACCCAAATTATCCTATTCTTTGGAAATTACTGCAGAAATAGCATTAGGAACAGGAAAAACTTCTGGAATAACCACAGGAGCTTTAAATACCTTATCTAAACGTTTAGAATTAGTATCAAGAGGACCAGAATCCTCTATTTCTAAAGCAATTAGTACTTCTTTAAGTAAAGAACGAATAAATTCCATTTTAAATAAATATGAAGATTTATCAGCATCAACCTCTGAGACAGAATCCTCTGAACCAGAGGAATCATCAGAATCAGAATGATGATGTTCATTTAAAAATTCATCTGTAGGGAGAGAAGTTTTAAAAGATTTTTTACGTTTACTAGAAGGAGAAATAACAGACATAGCCTTCTTTATGGATTCAGAAACAAAATCTCTTATGTTATCAGGAACATTCTGCACCTTAGATGTTGAAGGAACTGCAACAGGCAATGGTACTTTACTAAAGGAAATATTATCTGCTTTAACAAGTTTGTCATGACAATCAATACAAACAACAGCTGGAGGAATAGCTACCAAAAGTTTACAGCAGATACACTTAGCTTTGGTAGATTCAGCACTTGACAGCGATTTTCCTGTAGTATCTTCTGACTCAGATGCAACGTGAGACATCTTGCAATATGTAAAAGAAAAAACAACATATATATAAAGCAAAATTGATCAAATTCCTTAAATGACAGTTTCAGGAATGGGAAAAAATGCCAAAGAACAAGCTTCTAGCAACCAGAAGCAATAAAAAATGAGACTTAAATAATGTGGAGACAAAAGCGACGCCCATATTTTTTCGCGCCAAATAAGACGCCCACATTATTTGGCGCCTAAATGCTTTTTGGCGCCAAAAATGACGCCACATCCGGAACGCCGACATTTTTGGCGCAAAATAACGTCAAAAAATGACGCAACTTCCGGCGACACGTATGACGCCGGAAACGAAATAGAATTTTTGCGCCAAAAAAGTCCGCGCCAAGAATGACGCAATAAACTGAAGCATTTTCAGCCCCCGCGAGCCTAACAGCCCACAGGGAAAAATTCAAATTTTAAGGTAAGAAAAATGTTAAATTAAAATGCATTATCCCAAATATGAAACTGACTGTCTGAAAATAAGGAAAGTTGAACATTCTGAGTCAAGGCAAATAAATGTTTGAATACATATATTTAGAACTTTATAAACAAAGTGCCCAACCATAGCTTGGAGTGTCACAGAAAATAAGACTTACTTACCCCAGGACACTCCTCTACATATAGCAGATAGCCAAACCAGTACTGAAACGAGAATCAGCAGAGGTAATGGTATATATAAGAGTATATCGTCGATCTGAAAAGGGAGGTAAGAGATGAATCTCTACGACCGATAACAGAGAACCTATGAAATAGACCCCGTAGAAGGAGATCACTGCATTCAAATAGGCAATACTCTCCTCACATCGCTCTGACATTCACTGCACGCTGAGAGGAAAACCGGGCTCCAACTTGCTGCGGAGCGCATATCAACGTAGAATCTAGCACAAACTTACTTCACCACCTCCATCGGAGGCAAAGTTTGTAAAACTGAATTGTGGGTGTGGTGAGGGGTGTATTTATAGGCATTTTGAGGTTTGGGAAACTTTGCCCCTCCTGGTAGGAATGTATATCCCATACGTCACTAGCTCATGGACTCTTGCGAATTACATGAAAGAAATAGCTAAAGACATGGATCTAACATCAATTTTGATATCAAAAATGGCATCACAAATAAAATGATTAGCATGTTGCAGTAAGCGAACAATGCTAGATATGTCAGAATCCAATTCTTGTTGCGCTAAATTCTCCAACCAAAAAGTTGATGCAGCCGCAACATCAGCCAAAGAAATTGCAGGCCTCAGAAGATGACCTGAATATAAATAGGCTTTCCTTAGATAGGATTCAAGGTTCCTATCTAAAGGCTCCTATCTAAAGGAAGTACTATCTTCCATAGGAATAGTGGTACGTTTAGCAAGAGTAGAAATAGCCCCATCAACTTTGGGGATTTTTTCCCAAAACTCTATAGATTTTGCTGGTAAAGGATACAATTTTTTAAACCTTGAAGAAGGAATAAAAGGAGTACCTGGCTTATTCCATTCCTTAGAAATCATATCAGAAATAGCATCAGGAATAGGAAAAACCTCTGGAGTAACCACAGGAGGTTTAAAAAACAGAATTTATGCTTACCTGATAAAATACTTTCTCTTACGGTGTATCAAGTCCACGGATTGATCCTTACTTGTGGGATATTCTCATTCCCTACAGGAAGTGGCAAAGAGAGCACACAGCAGAGCTGTCCATATAGCTCCCTCTGAGGCTCCGCCCCCCCAGTCATTCGACCGACGGTTAGGAGAAAAAAGGAGAAACCATAGGGTGCAGTGGTGACTGTAGTTTTACAAAAATAAATTTGAACCCGACTTAATTGCCAGGGCGGGCCATGGACTGGATACACCGTAAGAGAAAGTAATTTATCAGGTAAGCATAAATTCTGTTTTCTCTTACATGGTGTATCCAGTCCACGGATTCATCCTTACTTGTGGGATACCAATACCAAAGCTTTAGGACACGGATGAAGGGAGGGAACAAGTCAGGTAACCTAAACGGAAGGCACCACTGCTTGCAAAACCTTTCTCCCAAAAATAGCCTCTGAAGAAGCAAAAGTATCGAATTTGTAAAATTTGGCAAAAGTATGCAGTGAAGACCAAGTCGCTGCCTTACAAATCTGTTCAACAGAAGCCTCATTCTTGAAAGCCCATGTGGAAGCCGCAGCTCTGGTGGAATGAGCTGTAATTCGTTCAGGAGGCTGCTGTCCAGCAGTCTCATAAGCCAATCGGATGATGCTTTTCAGCCAGAAGGAAAGAGAGGTAGCAGTTGCTTTCTGACCTCTCCTTTTACCAGAATAGACAACAAACAAGGATGATGTTTGTCTGAAATCTTTAGTTGCATTTTAAAAAGAATTTTAAAGCACGAACCACATCAAGATTGTGTAACAGTCGTTCCTTCTTAGAAACTGGATTAGGGCACAGAGAAGGAACAATGATTTCCTGGTTAATATTCTTATTAGAAACCACTTTTGGAAGGAAACCAGGTTTGGTACGCAAAACAACCTTATCTGCATGGAACACCAGATAGGGTGAATTACACTGCAAAGCAGACAATTCTGAAACTCTTCGAGCAGAAGAAATAGCTACCAAAAACAAAACTTTCCAAGATAACTTAAAATCTATGGAATGTAAAGGTTCAAACGGAACCCCTTGAAGAACTGAAAGAACTAAATTTAGACTCCATGGAGGAGCCACAGGTTTATAGACAGGCTTGATTCTAACTAGAGCCTGTGCAAACGCCTGAACGTCTGGTACTGCTGCCAGACGCTTGTGTAACAGGATAGACAGAGCAGATATCTGTCCCTTTAAGGAACTAGCTGACAATCCTTTCTCCAATCCATCTTGGAGAAAAGACAATATCCTTGGAATCCTAATCTTACTCCACGAGTAACCCTTGGATTCACACCAACAAAGATATTTCCGCCATATCTTATGGTAAATTTTCCTGGTGACAGGTTTTCTGGCCTGGATCAGAGTATCTATAACCGATTCAGAGAACCCACGCTTAGCTAGAATTAAGCGTTCAATCTCCAAGCAGTCAGTTGCAGAGAAACTAGATTTGGATGCTTGAATGGACCCTGTATTAGAAGATCCTGCCTCGATGGCAGTTTCCATGGTGGAACCGACGACATGTCCACTAGGTCTGCATACCAAGTCCTGCGTGGCCACGCAGGCGCTATCAGAATTACTGAAGCCTTCTCCTGTTTGATCCTGGCTACTAGCCGAGGGAGAAGAGGAAACGGTGGAAAGACATAAGCTAGACTGAAGGACCAAGGCGCTACTAGAGCCTCTATCAATGCCGCCTTGGGATCCCTGGACCTGGATCCGTAAAGGGGAAGTTTGGTGTTCTGACGGGACGCCATCAAATCCAATTCTGGAACGCCCCATAGCTGGGTTAGCTGAGCAAAAACCTCCGGGTGGAGTTCCCACTCCCCCGGGTGAAAAGTCTGACGACTCAGAAAATCAGCCTCCCAGTTGTCTACTCCTGGGATGTGAATTGCAGATAGGTGGCAGGAGTGATCCTCTGTCCATTTGATGATCTTAGTTACTTCCTTCATCGCTAGGGAACTCTTTGTTCCTCCCTGATGATTGATGTACGCTACAGTCGTGATGTTGTCCGACTGAAATCTGATGAATTTGGCCTCCGCTAGTTGAGGCCATGCCTGGAGCGTATTGAAAATCGCTCTCAGTTCCAAAATGTTTATCGGGAGAAGAGATTCTTCCCGAGACCATAGGCCCTGAGCTTTCAGGGAGTCCCAGACCGCACCCCAGCCTAACAGACTGGCATCGGTCGTGACAATGATCCACTCTGGTCTGCGGATCTAACACCACATTCACTTTACCCTCCCGTGGAGATGCTACTTGTTAGAGCGGCAAAGAGAATGACTGGGGGGGGCGGAGCCTGAGGGGGAGCTATATGGACAGCTCTGCTGTGTGCTCCCTTTGCCACTTCCTGTAGGGAATGAGAATATCCCACAAGTAAGGATGAATCAGTGGACTGGATACACCATGTAAGAGAAACAGCATTTAAACGTTTACTAGTCTTAACGTCAAGAGGACTGGCTTCCTCAATATCCAAAGTAATTAACACTTCTTTTAACAAAGAACAAATATACTCTATTTTAAATAAATAAGTAGATTTGTCAGTGTCATTATCTGAGGAAGGATCTTTTTGAATCAGATAGATCCTCATCAGAGGAGGATAAATCATTATGTTGTCGGTCATTTGAAATTTCATCAACTTTATGAGAAGTTTTATAAGACCTTTTACGTTTATTCGAAGGCGGAAATGTAGACAAAGCCTTCTGAATAGAATCAGTAACAAATTCTTTAAAATTCATAGGTATATCATGTACATTAGAAGTTGAAGGAACTGCAACTGGCAATGTACTGCATGTAAAAGTTTATCATGACAACTATTACAAATGACATTCGGAGATATAATTTCCACAATCTTACAACAAATGCACTTAGCTTTGATAGAACCGATGTCAGGCAGCAATGTTCCAACAGATACTTCTGAGGCAGGAACAGATTGAGACATCTTGCAAAATGTAAAAGAAAAAACAACATATAAAGCAAAATTATCGATTTCCTTATATAACAGTTTCAGGAATGGGAAAAAAAACAAACAGCATAGCCCTCTGACATAGAAAAAGGCAAACAGCAATGGGGTATAAAACTAATGAAAAATTTGGCGCCAAGAATGACGCACAACGTAAGTGAAAAAATTTTTGCCGCCAACAATATCCGGAAATGACACACTTGCGTCACTAACACCGCAACCGTGTGTAAGGCTTCCGCGTCAACTACGACGCCGGAAATAACGAACTTGCGTCAACGGACGTACTTTTTGCGCCAAAAAAATTCTCGCGCCAAGAATGACGCAATAAAGTCTAGCATTTGGCGCACCCGCGGGCCTAATGCTGCCAGCAATTTGTAAGAAAAAAGTAGTCAATTTGAAAAAAAAAGACTAAACCCCAGGTAAGAAAAAAATATTTCTTAATATGTTTATTTCCCA
>NC_069499.1:253293204-253365704 GCF_027579735.1 Bombina bombina | reverse complement strand
ACAATCCCTTATCCAAACCTTCTTGGTGAAAAGAGAGGATCCTGGGAATTTTAATCTTACTCCATGAGAATCCCTTGGATTCACACCAACAGATATATCTTTTCCATATTTTATGGTAAATCTTTCTAGTCACAGGTTTTCTGGCTTGGACCAGAGTATCTATCACTGAATCCGAAAACCCGCGCTTGGATAAAATCAAGCTTTCAATTTCCAAGCAGTCAGCTGGAGAGAAACTAGATTTGGATGTTCGAATGGACCTTGTACTAGAAGATCCTGTCTCAAAGGTAGCTTCCATGGTGGAGCCGATGACATATTCACCAGGTCTGCATACCAAGTCCTGCGTGGCCACGCAGGAGATATCAGAATCACCAAGGCCTTCTCCTGTTTGATCCTGGCTACAAGCCTGGGAAGGAGAGGGAACGGTGGAAACGCATAAGCTAGGTTGAAGGACCAAGGCGCCACTAATGCATCCAATAGAGTCGCCTTGGGATCCCTGGATCTG
This sequence comes from Bombina bombina, assembly GCF_027579735.1. Classification (NCBI taxonomy): domain Eukaryota; kingdom Metazoa; phylum Chordata; class Amphibia; order Anura; family Bombinatoridae; genus Bombina; species Bombina bombina. Next base: position 253,365,202 of record NC_069499.1, on the reverse strand, counting down.
GACCCGTAGCAAGGAACCTTGAAGTTCTGACGAGACGCCATCAGATCCATGTCTGGAATGCCCCATAATTGAGTCAACTGGGCAAACACCTCCGGGTGAAGTTCACACTCCCCCGGATGGAAAGTCTGACGACTCAGATAATCCGCCTCCCAGTTGTCTACTCCTGGGATGTGGATTGCAGATAGGTGGCAGGAGTGATCCTCCACCCATTTGATGATTTTGAACACCTCTCTCATCGCCAAGGAACTCCTTGTTCCCCCCTGATGGTTGATGTAAGCAACAGTCGTCATGTTGTCTGACTGGAATCTTATGAATCTGGCCTTCGCTAGTTGAGGCCAAGCCCGGAGAGCATTGAATATCGCTCTCAGTTCCAGAATGTTTATCGGGAGAAGAGACTCTTCCCGAGACCATAGACCCTGAGCTTTCAGGGAATCCCAGACCGCGCCCCAGCCTAATAGACTGGCGTCGGTTGTGACAATGACCCACTCTGGTCTGCGGAAACTCATTCCCTGAGACAGGTGATCCTGTGTCAACCACCAACGGAGTGAGTCTCTGGTTATCTGGTCTACTTGAATCTGTGGAGACAAGTCTGTATAGTCCCCATTCCACTGCTTGAGCATGCACAGTTGTAATGGTCTTAGATGAATTCGAGCAAAAGGAACTATGTCCATTGCTGCAACCATCAACCCTACTACTTCCATGCACTGAGCTATGGAAGGCTGCAGAATAGAGTGAAGAGCTTGACAAGCGTTTAGAAGCTTTGACTTTCTGACTTCTGTCAGGAAGATCTTCATTTTTAAAGAATCTATTATCGTTCCCAAGAAGGGAACTCTTGTCGACGGAGACAGGGAACTCTTTTCTACGTTCACCTTCCACCCGTGAGATCTGAGAAAGGCTAGAACAATGTCTGTATGAGCCTTTGCTTTGGAAAGAGACGACGTTTGGATTAGAATGTCGTCCAGATAAGGTGCCACTGCAATACCCCTTGGTCTTAGAACCGCTAGAAGGGACCCTAGCACCTTTGTGAAAATCCTTGGAGCAGTGGCTAGCCCGAAAGGGAGAGCCACGAACTGGTATTGCTTGTCCAGAAAGGCGAACCTTAGGAACTGATGATGATCTTTGTGGATAGGAATATGTAGATACGCATCCTTTAAATCCACGATAGTCATAAATTGACCCTCCTGGATTGTAGGTAAAATTGTTCGAATGGTTTCCATTTTGAACGATGGAACTCTGAGAAATTTGTTTAGAATTTTTAAATCCAGAATTGGTCTGAAAGTTCCCTCTTTTTTGGGAACTACAAACAGATGTGAGTAAAACCCCTGACCTTGTTCCACAGTTGGAACTGGGTGTATCACTCCCATCTTTAACAGGTCTTCTACACAATGTAAGGATGCCTGTCTCTTTATTTGGTTTGAAGATAAGTGAGACATGTGGAACCTTCCCCTTGGGGGTAGTTCCTTGAATTCCAGAAGATAACCCTGAGAAACTATTTCTAGCGTCCAGGGATCCTGAACATCTCTTGCCTGAGCGAAGAGAGAGAGTCTGCCCCCTACAAGATCTGTCCCGGATCGGGGGCTACCCCTTCATGCTGTTTTGGTAGCAGCAGCAGGCTTCTTGGCCTGTTTACCCTTGTTCCAACCTTGCATTGGTTTCCAAGCTGGTTTAGTCTGGGAAGCGTTACCCTCTTGTCTAGAGGCTGCAGAGTTGGAAGCCGGTCCGTTCCTGAAATTGCGAAAGGAACGAAAATTGGACTTATTCTTAGCCTTGAAAGGTTTATCTTGTGGGAGGGCATGGCCCTTTCCCCCAGTGATGTCTGAAATAATCTCTTTCAATTCTGGCCCAAAAAGGGTCTTACCTTTGAAAAGGATATTAAGCAATTTTGTCTTGGAAGATACATCCGCCGACCAAGACTTTAGCCAGAGCGTTCTGCGCGCCACAATTGCAAACCCTGAATTTTTCGCCGCTAACCTCGCTAACTGCAAAGCGGCGTCTAAAATAAAGGAATTAGCTAACTTAAGTGCGTGAATTCTGTCCATGACTTCCTCATACAGAGTCTCCCTACTGAGCAACTTTTCCAGTTCCTCGAACCAGAACCACGCCGCTGTAGTGACAGGAATAATGCACGAAATAGGTTGAAGGAGGTAACCTTGCTGTACAAAAATCTTTTTAAGCAAACCCTCCAATTTTTTATCCATAGGATCTTTGAAAGCACAATTGTCCTCAATAGGAATGGTCGTGCGCTTGGCTAGAGTAGAAACCCCCCCTCGACCTTAGGGACTGTTTGCCATGTGTCCTTCCTGGGGTCGACCATAGGGAACAATTTCTTAAATATAGGAGGAGGGACAAAAGGTATGCCTGGCTTCTCCCACTCCTTATTCACTATGTCCGCCACCCGTTTAGGTATCGGAAAAGCATCAGGGTGCACCGGGACCTCAAGGAACTTGTCCATCTTGCACAATTTTTCTGGGATAACCAGATTGTCACAATCATCCAGAGTAGATAGCACCTCCTTAAGTAATGCGCGGAGATGCTCTAATTTAAATTTAAATGTCACAACATCAGGTTCTGCCTGCTGAGAAATTCTTCCTGTATCAGAAATTTCCCCATCTGACAAACCCTCCCTCACTGCCACTTCAGATTGGTGTGAGGGTATGACAGAAAAATTATCATCAGCGCCCTCCTGCTCTACAGTGTTTAAAACAGAGCAATCGCGCTTTCTCTGAAATGCTGGCATTTTGGATAAAATATTAGCTATGGAGTTATCCATTACTGCCGTCAATTGTTGCATAGTAACAAGCATTGGCACGCTAGAAGTACTAGGGGTCGCCTGCGCGGGCATAACTGGTATAGACACAGAAGGAGATGATGTAGAACTATGTCTACTTCCTTCATCTGAGGAATCATCCTGGGCAACTTTACTATTTGTGACAGTACTGTCCTTACTTGTTTGGACGCTATGGCACAATTATCACACATATTTGAAGGGAACCACATTGGCTTCCATACATACAGAACATGATCTATCTGAAGGTACAGACATGTTAAACAGGCTTAAACTAGTTAATAAAGCACAAAAACCGTTTTAAAACAAAACCGTTACTGTCTCTTTAAATGTTAAACAGGTCACACTTTATTACTGAATATGTGAAAAACTATGAAGGAATTATCCAATCTTTACCAAACCACAGTGTCTTAATACATTCAAAGTATTGCACACCAATTTTCAAGCTGTTAACCCTTAAAATGTGGAAACCGGAGCCGTTTTCAATTTTAACCCCCTTACAGTCCAAGCCACAGCCTTTGCTGCAACTTCACCAATCCCAGGGGGGTATACAATACCAAATGAAGCCTTCTAGGAACGTTTTTAGTGGATTCCAGACCCTCACACATGCAGCTGCATGTACTGTACTCAAAAGTAACTGCACAGTAATGGCGCGAAAATGAGGCTCTGCCTACTACAGAGAAAGGCCGTTCCTGACTGGGAAGGTGTCTTAACAAGTGCCTGGCGCTAAAAACGTTCCCCAATGTTATAAAAGTGCGAAATTCAACTTCAAACTGCATATAATACTTAAATAAAGCAATCGATTTAGCCCCTAAAAGTGTCTACCAGTTTAAAGCCCATAATAAGCCCTTTATTCTGTTTGAGACTAAGAAAATGGCTTACCGATCCCCATGAGGGAAAAATGACAGCCTTCCAGCATTACACAGTCTTGTTAGAAAAATGGCTAGTCATACCTTAAGCAGAGAAGTCTGCAAACTGTTCCCCCCAACTGAAGTTCTCTCAGCTCAACAGTCCTGTGTGGGAACAGCAATTGATTTTAGTTACTGCTGCTAAAATCATAATCCTCTTTTAAACAGAACTCTTCATCTCTTTCTGTTTCAGAGCAAATAGTACATACCAGCACTATTTTAAACTAACAAACTCTTGATAGAAGAATAAAAAACTACAACTAAACACCACAAACTCCTCACCATCCCCGTGGAGATGCTACTTGTTCAGAGCGGCAAGGAGAATGACTGGGGAGCGGAGCCTGGGAGGGACTATATGGACAGCTCTTGCTGTGTGCTCTCCTTGCCATTCCCTGTAGGGGAGGAGAATATCCCACAAGTAATGGATGACGCCGTGGACCGGACACACCAATGTTGGAGAAAGTATATTATTATAACGGTTGGTTATGCAAAACTGGGTAATGGGTAATAAAGGGATTATCTATCTTTTAAAACAATAAAAATTCTGGTGTAGACTGTCCCTTTAAGACCGCTGCTTCTTAACTCCCGTTTCCGGCGAAAGCTCGCACAGAAACAGGGGTATTTGGCCCCATTCGGGCAATGATAAATCGGCCCCCATGTTCGGAGTTTTAAAGAAATGTCCTCAGAAATCTGGATAAAGATATTATTTAGTACCAGAATAGTCTCCATGATCCGATTTCTATGGTGTGGTTGGTGGCTCTTCACGTGGATTGATCCTGATTCCACAAAAGATTGTAGGTCTTCCATGTTGCGGAATATGGCATATTTATCTCCTTTGCAGGCCAACATGCTGACAGGGAATCCTATGCCAGGCTCATCTTCCTTTTGTTTTTTCTCTTTTTAATTTTACATTATAAAATCATGAAATACATTTTTGGGGTTTTAGGTCACGTTAAAGGGATACTAAACTCAATTTTTTTTTCTTTCATGATTCGGATAGAGCATGCAAATTTAAGCAACTTTCTAATTTACTCATATTATCAATTTTTCTTCCTTGTATTACTATCTTTATTTAAAAAACAGGAATGTAAAACTTAGGAGCCGGCCCATCTTTGGTTCAGAACCTGGTTTACACTTGCTTATTAGTTGGCTGAATGTAGTCACCAATACGCAAGCGCTATCCAGGGTGCTGGACCTAAAATTAGCTTACCATACCCCAAATGTATTCCTCTGACAAGCACTGTACTCTGAGGGGAAACCGGGCCACGATATATACTGAAATCCCCTCTCTCTTTAGAATCAAACGCACATCTTCCTTCGTCAACCACCTCCAGCGGAGGCAAAGTAAAGACTAAGGTATATAAGGTTTTATAGAGCTCTTGGGTTTGGGACTCTCTGCCTCCTCCTAGTGGTAGAGAAGGGTAAATCCGATGAGTAATGGATAGTGGACTCTCACCACCTGTATGAAATAAATTTGGGTTTCATATACACTCCTTAACTCAACTCTGATTATACTTTAACATAAGGATACCATGAGATATAAGCAAATATAAAAAATACAAAAATTCTATCCAATCAATTTAAGTTTAATTTTGACTTTATTGCCCCTTTAAGAAAATCTATGGATTCTAGCAAAAACTCTCTTTATTAGTTCAAACATTAGAATTCCTGAACATAGAAAACAGCCCCATCAGAGACATACACAAGCTGTTCCTTTAGCAGAAAGACTACTAGTATTCTTCCCAACACAGCCCCCAGAACATGTAGTTTTAAAAAGCAGGTTGTGGGAATTGTGGCTACCTATAATAGCTTCAATTTCTCATAAAAAAACAAGTGGCTGAATGTCACTTACATAGAAACATTTTATAAAACAAATAGATCCAGAGAAAACACCTCTCAAAGGAGAATGTAGTAAAATGTCACAGCTTTATTTACGAAGCATTAAAAAACACACGGGTACTATCTCAAGTATTGGGAAAGGGAGATGAATCGGTATAGAAACATTTTAACATAGGATCTTTTATCATTTGTAAGCTATAGTAGTCATATTTCTGTATAGCTCCAACAAATTAAGTGTTCACATTAACAGAATAACTGCTATAATGAGCAAAGAAATACACCAACTAAGGCTTAGGATATTAGATATTTGTGTTTCTTCTCAATAATTTACTTAAACAAGGTTTTCTGCTTACCCCACTCAGTCCCATCTCCTGAACTCCTGGCTTCGCCTGCACCCTCTCCATCTTCTGCAGTCACCAAGAAATCAAACTCTTTCATTGCTTCCTCTGTATCATCCGCCAGATCAGCAGCTAATCCTTCATTACCAATCTAGAATAGTGAGACAGAGCAAATCTAAATGATGGAAAACCGATGGGCTTCATTACTATCTTCTGGTTATCAAACTAGAATTCTGGAAAACGTAACCATACTTACAGATTAATCAGCCATACCTTAATTAATGTAAAATATTAAATACACAATTATTGTGAAACGTTCACACATATTATAGATAAATCATGTGAACTTGTTACTGGCCCCTGGAAGTGAGCATCAATGCAAGTTCTGTCACTTTCTAAGTATTTTATCTCAAGCACATCAAATAGTTGTATTATACATAAAAACTAGATGGAACAAACAACATTGTGACTATTATGGATGAGGACAAAAAAAATAACAGATATAGAAACTAAATAGCTTTAATATAATTACAGATACAGAATGCATATATATGCTATATGACAGATGGATGCCGTCAGTTTACTACCTTGTACCATATGGCAGAAACTTAGATGCAGACTGAAGAAGAAGGATGAAAATCGGAAAAACATAATTTATGTAAGAACTTACCTGATAAATTTATTTCTTTCATATTAGCAAGAGTCCATGAGCTAGTGACGTATGGGATATACATTCCTACCAGGAGGGGCAAAGTTTCCCAAACCTCAAAATGCCTACAAATACACCCCTCACCACACCCACAAATCAGTTTAACGAATAGCCAAGAAGTGGGGTGATAAGAAAAAAGTGTGAAGCAAAAATATAAGGAATTGGAATAATTGTGCTTTATACAAAAAAATCATAACCACCACAAAAAAGGGTGGGCCTCATGGACTCTTGCTAATATGAAAGAAATGAATTTATCAGGTAAGTTCTTACATAAATTATGTTTTCTTTCATGTAATTAGCAAGAGTCCATGAGCTAGTGACGTATGGGATAATGACTACCCAAGATGTGGATCTTCCACGCAAGAGTCACTAGAGAGGGAGGGATAAAATAAAGACAGCCAATTCCGCTGAAAAAAATCCACACCCAAAACAATTAAGTTTAAATCTTATAAAGAAAAAAACTGAAAATATAAGCAGAAGATTCAAACTGAAACAGCTGTCTGAAGTACTTTTCTACCAAAAACTGCTTCAGAAGAAGAAAACACATCAAAATGGTAGAATTTAGTAAAAGTATGCAAAGAAGACCAAGTTGCTGCTTTGCAAATCTGATCAACCGAAGCTTCATTCCTAAACGCCCAGGAAGTAGAAACTGACCTAGTAGAATGAGCTGTAATCCTTTGAGGCAGAGTTTTACCCGACTCGACATAAGCATGATGAATTAAAGATTTCAACCAAGATGCCAAAGAAATGGCAGAGGCCTTCTGACCTTTCCTAGAACCGGAAAAGATAACAAATAGACTAGAAGTCTTTCTGAAATTCTTAGTAGCTTCAACATAATATTTCAAAGCTCTAACTACATCCAAATAATGCAATGATTTCTCCTTAGAATTCTTAGGATTAGGACATAATGAAGGAACCACAATTTCTCTACTAATGTTGTTAGAATTCCCAACCTTAGGTAAAAATTTAAAAGAAGTTCGCAACACCGCGTTACCTTGGTGAAAAATCAGAAAAGGAGACTCACAAGAAAGAGCAGATAATTCAGAAACTCTTCCGGCAGAAGAGATGGCCAAAAGGAACAAAACTTTCCAAGAAAGTAATTTAAGGTCCAATGAATGCATAGGTTCAAATGGAGGAGCTTGAAGAGCCCCCAGAACCAAATTCAAACTCCAAGGAGGAGAAATTGACTTAATGATAGGTTTTATACAAACCAAAGCTTGTACAAAACAATGAATATCAGGAAGATTAGCAATCTTTCTGTGAAAAAAGAACAGAAAGAGCAGAGATTTGTCCTTTCAAGGAACTTGCAGACAAACCTTTATCCAAACCATCCTGAAGAAACTGTAAAATTCTCGGAATTCTAAAAGAATGCCAGGAAAAATGATGAGAAAGACACCAAGAAATATAAGTCTTCCAGACTCTATAATATATCTCCCTAGAAACGGATTTACGAGCCTGTAACATAGTATTAATCACAGAGTCAGAGAAACCTCTTTGACTAAGAATCAAGCGTTCAATCTCCACACCTTTAAATTTAAGGATCTGAGATCCTGATGGAAAAAAGGACCTTGCGACAGAAGGTCTGGTCTTAACGGAAGAGTCCACAGTTGGCAAGAAGCCATCCGGACAAGATCCGCATACCAAAACCTGTGAGGCCATGCTGGAGCTACCAGCAGAACAAACGAGCATTCCTTCAGAATCTTGGAAATTACTCTTGGAAGAAGAACTAGAGGCGGAAAGATATAGGCAGGATGATACTTCCAAGGAAGTGACAATGCATCCACTGCTTCCGCTTGAGGATCCCTGGATCTGGACAGATACCTGGGAAGTTTCTTGTTTAGATGAGAGGCCATCAGATCTATTTCTGGAAGTCCCCACATTTGAACAATCTGAAGAAAAACCTCTGGGTGAAGAGACCATTCGCCCGGATGTAACGTTTGGCGACTGAGATAATCCGCTTCCCAATTGTCTATACCTGGGATATGAACCGCAGAAACTAGACAGGAGCTGGATTCCGCCCATACCAGAATTCGAGATACTTCTTTCATAGACAGAGGACTGTGAGTCCCTCCTTGATGATTGATGTATGCCACAGTTGTGACATTGTCTGTCTGAAAACAAATGAACGATTCTCTCTTTAGAAGAGGCCATGACTGAAGAGCTCTGAAAAATGCACGAAGTTCCAAAATATTGATCGGTAATCTCACCTCCTGAGATTCCCAAACCCCTTGTGCTGTCAGAGACCCCCACACAGCTCCCCAACCTGTAAGACTTGCATCTGTTGAAATTACAGTCCAGGTCGGAAGAACAAAAGAAGCCCCCTGAACTAAACGATGGTGATCTGTCCACCACGTCAGAGAATGTCGTACAATCGGTTTTAAAGATATTAATTGAGATATCTTTGTGTAATCCCTGCACCACTGGTTCAGCATACAGAGCTGAAGAGGTCGCATGTGAAAACGAGCAAAGGGGATCGCATCCGATGCAGCAGTCATAAGACCTAGAATTTCCATGCATAAGGCTACCGAAGGGAATGATTGTGACTGAAGGTTTCGACAAGCTGATATCAATTTTAGACGTCTCTTGTCTGTCAAAGACAGAGTCATGGACACTGAATCTATCTGGAAACCTAAAAAGGTTACCCTTGTCTGAGGAATCAATGAGCTTTTTGGTAAATTGATCCTCCAACCATGATCTTGAAGAAACAACACAAGTCGATTCGTATGAGATTCTGCTAAATGTGAAGACTGAGCAAGTACCAAGATATCGTCCAAATAAGGAAATACCACAATACCCTGTTCTCTGATTACAGACAGAAGGGCACCGAGAACCTTTGTAAAAATTATTGGAGCTGTTGCTAGGCCAAACGGTAGAGCCACAAACTGGTAATGCTTGTCTAGGAAAGAGAATCTCAGAAACTGATAGTGATCTGGATGAATCGGAATATGCAGATATGCATCCTGTAAATCTATTGTGGACATATAATGCCCTTGCTTTACAAAAGGCAGGATAGTCCTTACAGTTACCATTTTGAATGTTGGTATCCTTACATAACGATTCAATATTTTTAGATCCAGAACTGGTCTGAAGGAATTCTCCTTCTTTGGTACAATGAAGAGATTTGAATAAAACTCCAGCCCCTGTTCCAGAACTGGAACTGGCATAATTACTCCAGCCAACTCTAGATCTGAAACACAATTCAGAAATGCTTGAGCCTTCGCTGGGTTTACTGGGACACGGGAAAGAAAAAATCTCTCTGCAGGAGGCCTTATCTTGAAGCCAATTCTGTACCCTTCTGAAACAATGTTCTGAATCCAAAGATTGTGAACGGAATTGATCCAAATTTCTTTGAAAAAACGTAATCTGCCCCCTACCAGCTGAGCTGGAATGAGGGCCACACCTTCATGTGGACTTAGGAGCTGGCTTTGGTTTTCTAAAAGGCTTGGATTTATTCCAGACTGGAGATGGTTTCCAAACTGACACCGCTCCTGAGGATGAAGGATCAGGCTTTTGTTCCTTGTTGTGACGAAAGGAACGAAAACGATTATTAGACCTAAATTTACCTTTAGATTTTTTATCCTGTGGTAAAAAAGTTCCTTTCCCTCCAGTAACAGTTGAGATAATAGAATCCAACTGAGAACCAAATAATTTATTACCCTGGAAAGAAAGGGAAAGCAGAGTAGACTTAGAAGACATATCAGCATTTCAAGTTTTAAGCCATAAAGCTCTTCTAGCTAAAATAGCTAGAGACATATACCTGACATCAACTCTAATGATATCAAAGATGGCATCACAAATAAAATTATTAGCATGTTGAAGATTAATAATGCTATGAGAATTATGATCTGTTACTTGTTGCGCTAAAGCTTCTAACCAAAAAGTTGAAGCTGCAGCAACATCAGCTAAAGATATAGCAGGTCTAAGAAGATTACCTGAACACAAGTAAGCTTTTCTTAGAAAGGATTCAATTTTCCTATCTAAAGGATCCTTAAAGGAAGTACCATCTGCCATAGGAATAGTAGTACGCTTAGCAAGAGAAGAGACAGCCCCATCAACCTTAGGGATTTTGTCCCAAAACTCTAATCTGTCAGATGGCACAGGATATAATTGCTTAAAACGTTTAGAAGGAGTAAATGAATTACCCAAATTATTCCATTCCCTGGAAATTACTTCAGAAATAGCATCAGGGACAGGAAAAACTTCTGGAATAACTACAGGAGATTTAAAAACCTTATCTAAACGTTTAGATTTAGTATCAAGAGGACTAGAATCCTCTATTTCTAATGCAATTAGGACTTCTTTAAGTAAAGAACGAATAAATTCCATTTTAAATAAATATGAAGATTTATCAGCATCAACCTCTGAGACAGAATCCTCTGAACCAGAAGAACCATTATCAGAATCAGAATGATGATGTTCATTTAAAAATTCATCTGAAAAATGAGAAGTTTTAAAAGACTTTTTACGTTTACTAGAAGGAGGAATAACAGACGTAGCCTTCTTAATGGATTTAGAAACAAAATCTCTTATGTTATCAGGAACACTCTGAGTATTAGATGTTGACGGAACAGCAACAGGTAATGTAACAGTACTAAAGGAAATATTATCTGCATTAACAAGTTTGTCATGACAATCAATACAAACAACAGCTGGAGGAACAGATACCATAAGTTTACAGCAGATACACTTAGCTTTGGTAGATCCAGCACCAGGCAGCGATTTTCCAGAAGTATCTTCTGACTCAGTGTTAACGTGGGACATCTTGCAATATGTAATAGAAAAAACAACATATAAAGCAAAATTGATCAAATTCCTTAAATGACAGTTTCAGGAATGGGAAAAATGCCAGTGAACAAGCTTCTAGCAACCAGAAGCAATAAATAATGAGACTTAAATAATGTGGAGACAATAGTGACGCCCATATTTTTTTAACGCCAAAAAAGACGCCCACATTATGACGCCACATCCGGAACGCCGACACTTTTGGCGCAAAAAAACGTCAAAAATGACGCAACTTCCGGCGACACCACCGGAAACAGAAAAAAATTTTGCGCCAAAAAAGTCCGCGCCAAGAATGACGCAATAAAATGAAGCATTTTCAGCCCCCGCGAGCCTAACAGCCCACAGGGAAAAAGTCAAATTTTAAGGTAAGAAAAAATTGATTTATTCATATGCATTATCCCAAATATGAAACTGACTGTCTGAAATAAGGAACGTTGAACATCCTGAGTCAAGGCAAATAAATGTTTGAATACATATATTTAGAACTTTATAAAAAAGTGCCCAACCATAGCTTAGAGTGTCACAGAAAATAAGACTTACTTACCCCAGGACACTCATCTACAAGTTGTAGAAAGCCAAACCAGTACTGAAACGAAAATCAGTAGAGGTAATGGTATATATAAGAGTATATCGTCGATCTGAAAAGGGAGGTAAGAGATGAATCTCTACGACCGATAACAGAGAACCTATGAAATAGACCCCGTAGAAGGAGATCATTGAATTCAAATAGGCAATACTCTCCTCACATCCCTCTGACATTCACTGCACGCTGAGAGGAAAACCGGGCTCCAACCTGCTGCGGAGCGCATATCAACGTAGAATCTAGCACAAACTTACTTCACCCCCTCCATAGGAGGCAAAGTTTGTAAAACTGATTTGTGGGTGTGGTGAGGGGTGTATTTGTAGGCATTTTGAGGTTTGGGAAACTTTGCCCCTTCTGGTAGGAATGTATATTCCATACGTCACTAGCTCATGGACTCTTGCTAATTACATGAAAGAAAGAAAGAACATGGAGTTTGTAAGCTTAGTAATAAGGTTATTCACTCCCCTCCTATAGTAATGGGTGCCACCATGTTGAAATTTATATTTGACTACATTCCAGTGCTGATCAGTCTGCACATACGCAGAAACTCTCCTTCAGAAACCTGCAGTGTAACGTAGATTCCAGGATTAGAGGCAGGTGCATGAAAAGTCTTTAGTGCCCCTTAAACTAATAAAAGTAAGATACTGAATACCACTTATGTTGGAGTAAACAGTAGACTAATATTTGGACTCCATGGGGCCGATTTATGAAAGTGCGAGCGGACATGATACGATGTAGCGTATTACGTCCGACGCACATTGATAAATGCTGACAGCATATACTGTAGGCATTTGTCATTGCACAAGCAGTTCTTGTGAACCGCCTGTGCAATGCCGTCCCCTGCAGATTAGAGGCCAACCGGCCACTAGCAGGGGGTGTCAATCAGCCCAATCATATAGGATTGGCCGGATTGATGTCCGCAGCCTCAGAGCAGGCGGACCAGTTATGGAGTAGCTTCATAACTGCTGTTTCCAGTGAGCCTAAAGGCTCACACATTAACAGGGGCATTAAGCTCCATTCGGCCCCAAAAGCTGCATTGATTTATTTACAGGGACCCATACTTTATGTTTCTTGTTTATCCTCTGCTTGTCATTCGCATCGGAGACATCTTCTATCAGGTCACCTTCATCTTCTTCATCGCTGTCATCAGCACTTTCAAAAAAGTTAAACGTTTCATGTATGCCACCCACATTCCTATGGGAAAAAATAAAATAAAGAGAGACTGACATTTAAATTGCTACACAAAGTTGGCTTTCAGCCTCGTTAAGTAATGTTTAACCTAGATGAATGTATGTAACAAAAGAAGTGAAAATGTTAACATGGCATTGAACAGATCAATAAATTTAAAAGGTACATGAAACAGAAAAACTATCATTCATGATTCAGGTGAAGAACAGAATTTTTAACAACTTTCCAATGTATTTCTATTAAATTTCCTTCATTCTCTTGGTATCGTTTGTTGAAAGAGCATAAATGCACTACTGGGAGATAGCTGAATACATTGGGTGAGCCAACAAGAGGCATATATGTAAAGCGACCAATCTGCAACTAGTTCCCAGTACTGCACTGCTGAATCAAAGCCTACCTAGGTATGCTTTTCAACAAAGGATATAGAGACCATCAAGCTAATTAAATACAAATACATTGTAAAGTTGTTTAAAACTGCATATTCTGTCTAAATCATTTAATGTTGACTTTACTGTCCCTTGCAATTCTATGTAAAATTAAATGTTAGTTTCAGTTAAATAAAACTATTTTAATAAATAAGGTAATACAATTTTTCCTTCTAGTAAAGCACAGCTGAAAAGTTGATTAAATATGAACCTAAAAAAAGTAAATAATTTAAAAAGGGACATTAAACACTGAGATGTAGTAAAATTAATTTTTTTGCAGCAGCAGATATTGTCCACTTATGGGATTGCCCAAAAATAATCTAATTTTGGCTGAAGATTGAAGATGGGATCAGGAGAACGTTGAAATTAGAAAATGTTCAATTTACTTTGGAAAAGACAGTATTCCTAGTGGGAAAATGGGACCCAGTTAAAGGGAAGAAAATAATTTGTTTATATTGGTCATAAGGTATATACTTTTAAGGAAGTGGAAAGTTAGACAAGAACCAAAATCTGAAGAATTAATTTTGTTAAAACGTAATTTATTATAGATTTGATTGAGTCTTTAACGTATGATAACATAGAAAATAGAACATTTGCTCAAAAATGGGCTGTCTTCATTAATACTCTATCAAAAGGCAAACAAAATCAGCTTGCCTACCCCTTTAATTACACAGAAGTTTTGGCTTTGATAAGTATTGCAGGTGTTATTTTGGGTCCATTAAATTTAGTTAATTTTACTGAGGTATATATGCAATCTTAACTTACTGTATTTTTGAATTACAAAATTAACAAGAAATTTTGTTTAGAAATTAATGCAAATTCATGGAATTTGCAGTATTCTGATTCTAACATAATATTATATTCTATTGTAACAATTATTTTTACAAATAAAGAAAAAAAAAAACAGATAAAATATCCCTCAGACTTCCCCTATCCCCCAGTCATTCTGCCGAGGGAACAAGGAAAAGTAGGATAAATATCAGGGTATAGAAGGTGCCAGAAAAAAATATAAAAAGCTAGCCACCCATCAAAAAATAAATAACGGGTGGGGTCATTGACTCTCCCTGCCAGGAAGGAAAGGAATTTATCTGGTAAGCATAAATTATGTTTACCTTCCATAAGGCAGGAAGAATCAACAACTTCATTCCTTACTGTTGGGAAAACTGTACCCAAGATCCAGAGGACACTTAAAAGGGACAGTCTAGGCCAAAATAAACTTTCATGATTCAGATAGAGCATGTAATTTTAAACAATTTTCCAATTTACTTTTATCACCAATTTTACTTTGTTCTCTTGGTATTCTTAGTTGAAAGCTTAACCTAGGAGGTTCATATGCTAATTTCTTAGACCTTGAAGGCCACCTCTTTTCAGATTGCATTTTAACAGTTTTTCACCACTAGAGGGTGTTAGTTCATGTATTTCATATAGATAACTGTGCTCGTGCACGTGAAGTTATCTGGGAGCAGGCACTGATTGGCTAGACTGCAAGTCTGTCAAAAGAACTGAAATAAAGGGGCAGTTTGCAGAGGCTTAGATACAAGATAATCACAGAGGTTAAAAGTATATTATTATAACTGTGTTGGTTATGCAAAACTGGGGAATGGGTAATAAAGGGATTACCTATTTTTTAAATCAATAAAAATTCTGGTGTAGACTGTCCCTTTAATGAATAACGGGAGGGAACAGAGGTGGACCCTATTCTGAGGGCACCACAGCCTGCAAAACTTTCCTCCCGAAAGCTGCTTCAACAAAGAGGAAGATTGTCTGAATTCCTTAGTAGCCTGAAGATAGAACTTCAAGGCACGAACCACATCCAGATTGTGAAGCAAGCATTCATTCGCTTGAGGAGGATTAGGACACAACGAAGGAACAACAATTTCTTGATTATTTTTTTTTTTTTTGGATTTTCAAAGCTTTGTTAGGAATGAAATTGAAACTACAAATAAGTTCCCAAACACAGTGGGTAGTATATAACAAGTCATGAAAGATTCACAGTACATAATACAGAAATTGTCTCTGATAGCATTCTCTATATACAGGTTGATACAGTGAGGATCGCAAGTGAACTGAAAATAAGGAGGATGTTAAACAATGTCAGAGAATGCAAAAGGAGATGGAAGGAGAGAGGAGAGAAAGAGGGGGGGGGGGAGAAGGGAGGGAGAGAAAGAAAGCCTCTTATGTATGAATAATATTCGGGTTGAATGGGCTCGGAGGATCTGTCTACAGGTCTGCAGTAGGGTACCAATTAGGCCTAAATAAATTGGTCCAGTCTTCCCAGATCGACTCAAAAAGGTCAATCTTATCTAGAATAAAGAACACATTTCTTTCCATGGAATTGATATAAGCCATGATATCCAGGACAGAAACCCAGGACAATTTCTTGATTAACGTTACGATCCGACATCACCTTAGGGAGGGAACCCTAATTTAGTACGTAAAACCGCCTCATCAGCATGGAAAACAAGATAAGGGGATTCACATTATAAAGCAGAAATCTCAGAAACTCTGTGCGCAGAGACAATAGCCAGCAAAAAAATAACCTTCCAAAATAACAATTTAATGTCAACATAATGCATAAGCTCAAACAGAGACTGCTGCAAAACACTAAGAACAATATTTAGGCTCCAAGGTGGAGCCCAAGATCTAAACACAGGTCTGATCCTAGTCAGAGCCTTAACAAAAGGACTGCACATCCGGAAGCTCAGCCAATCTCTTGTGCAGTAACACTGACAGGGCCGATATCTGTCCCTTCAAAGAACTAGCCGATAGCTCCTTCTCCAGTCCATCCTGGAGAAAAGATAAAATTCTGGCAACCTTAACCTTATGCCAGGAAAAAACACGCTCTTCCCACCAGTAAAAGTAAGTTCTCCACACTTGGCAGATACGACGAGTAACTAGCTTACGAGCTTGAACCAGAGTGTCGATAACACTCTCAGAGAAGACTAAGCGTTCAATCTCCACGCAGTCAGCCTCAGAGAATCTAGATTTTGATGAACAAAGGGACCCTGTATCAGCAGATCTTTGCGACAAGGTAACCTCCACGGAGGAGATGAGGACATCCCCACCAGATCCGCAAACCAGGTCCTTCACGGCTACGATGGAGCAATCAGAATCACTGATGCTCGCTCCTGCTTGATGCAAACCACCACACAAGGGAGAAGCGGTAATGGAGGAAAAAGATATACGAGTCTGAACCTCCATGGTACTAATAGGGCATCTATCAATTCAGCCTGAGGATCCCTCGACCCGTACTTGGGTAGTTTGGTATTGAGGAGGGATGCCATGAGATCTATCTCCGGCGTCCCCCACTCGCTGCATATCTCAGCAAATACCTCGGGTGGAGAGACCATTCCCCTGGGTGAAAGGATTGCCTGCTGAGGAAGCCTGCTTCCCAGTTTTCCACATCCGGAATGTGAATCGCTGATAGCTGATACATCTGAGAGTCTCCGGCCACTCTAGTATCTGAGATACTTCTCTCATTGCCAAGGAACTTCTCGTTCCCCCCTGATGGTTGATGTAGGCAACCAAGGTTATACTGTCTGATTGGAATCTGATAAACTGGGACGAACCCAGAAGGGGCCATGCCTTCAAGGCATTGAAGATTGCCCGGAGTTCCAAAATATTGATCAGAAGGGAGGACTCTTCCTGAGTCCACAGACCTTGTGCCTTCTTGGCACCCCAAATGGCTCCCCAGCTGGAAAGGCTTGCGTCCGTAGTCACAATCTTCCAGGAAGGTCTCAAGAAGTACGTGCCTCGGGACAGATGATCTGGACAGAGCAACCAAGAGAGCGAGTCTCTCGACAGGTTGTCCAGCACAATCTGTAGAGACAGATCTTAATGGTCACCGTTCCATTGTCTCCGCATGCATAGTTGTAAGGGTCTGAGATGGAATCTGGCAAAAGGAATTATGTCCATACAGGACACCATGAGTCTACCCACCTTCATACACAGCCACTGAGGGTCTCGAGGAGGCCTGGAAGACAAGACATGTAGAAGTTAGCTTGCAACGTCTGATCTGTGAGGAATATTCTCATGGATATGGAGTCTATTATTGTCCCCAGGAAATTCACCCTTGTACTTGGAGTAAGAGAACTCTTTTCCAAGTTTATCTTCCATCCCTGTGATCGAAGAAGATTGAGAAGGGACTCTGAGTGTTCTTCCGCTAGACGAAAAGATGGTGCTTGTACCAATATATCTTTCAGGTAAGGTGCTACTGCCATACCTCGTTTTCTGGCTACAGCTAGAAGACCCCCCCCCCAGAACCTTTGAAAATGTCCTTGAAACAGTAGCTAGGCCAAACAGAAAAGTAAACCTCAGGAAATGAAAATGTTCCTTGTGTATCGGAACTTAAAAAGGTATGCATCCTTCAGGTCTATTGTGGTCATAAACTGTTCTTCCTGAACCAGAGGAAGGATTGACCGTAACACTCAGAACCTTGTTTAAGAACTTCAGGTCCAGAATTGGACGAAAAGTTCCCTCCTTCTTTGGAACCGCGAAAAGGTTTGAATAAAACCCCAAACCATTTTCTGCTGTAGGTACCGGGACAATTACTCCTAGAGAGGAGAGATCCCGTACGCAACCTAAGAAGGCAGCCCTCTTTTCTGGACTTGTAGACGGACTGGACAGAAGGAATCTGCCCCTGGGCAGATGAGACTTGAACCCTATCCTGTAGCCTTGCGATACAACCTCCAGTACCCAAGGATCCTGAGCATCCTGGAACCAAGCATCTGAAAGAAGCGTCAGTCTGCCCCCTACTCGATCCGATGCCGCCTCTTCATGCCAATTTGTTCTTGGTGGGATTCTTAGTCTGTTTGGACTTATTCCAGGACTGAGCCGGCTTCCAGGTACTCTTGGGCTGCTCAGACTTGGAGGATTGCTGTCGTTATGATTTGTCAGAATGAAAGAAACGAAAATTAGACAATTGCCGTCCCTTAGGCCTATTTTTCTTGTCCTGCGGTAGGAAGGCACCTTTCCCTCTGGTAACTGTAGAAATAATGGAGTTCAGTCCTGGACCAAACAAAATTGTTGTCCCTTTCTTGCGTTTGTTAGAGTGAGGTAAGGCACTCTTACAGGTAGCCCTCAGTTTACGCCGGGGTTAGGTTCCAGAAGGAATGGTTGTAAATCGAAACCGTTGCAAATTGAAACCCAGTTTATAATGTAAGTCAATGGGAAGTGAGGGAGTTAGGTTCCAGGCCCCTCTCAAAATTGGCATAAGTAACACCTAATACATTATTTTTAAAGCTTTGAAATGAAGACTTTAAATGCTAAACAGCATTATAAACCTAATAAAATAATCACACAACACAGAATATATAATTAAACTAAGTTAAATGAACAAAAACATTTGTTAAACAGCATTATAAACCTAATAAAATAATCACACAACACAGACTTCACTTGCATTTTTCTGCAAACAGTTCTTTCTATGCATTCCAATCTGGACTGATTTACAGACAGGAAGATTGTGTTCCTTTGCAAGCTACTCGATAGCTCAGGTCTGGTTAAACTGATTAATTTCAGCTTGCTTGGCTTGCATATCTATTGCTGCAACACAAGTGGACAGCTCCACCTACTGGCTATTTTAATCAATGCACTGCTTCTCAATGCTTTTCAATAGCAGTCACATGACTGAAAAAAAAGGTTGTTATTCTGAAACGGTGCAAATTGAACCGTTGTAAACCTAGGGCCACCTGTATTAGCAGGCTTGTCTCCCTTCTTAGACTTTAGAACAGAGCAGGCAGGCAAACCACGGCCTCCTCACAATATAAACAGGAATTATTAATCAGTACAGGAGCGGAACCTTCTAATGTAATATCAGAGTCCTCCATAGCTAGGATATATTCACAGAAGGACAGACAAAAAGTAAACAATGGTTGGGGCACTCACCACCTCCTAGACCCAGACAGTTAACAGAGAAAACGCTCTCTTTAGGAGCGATGTTCGCAGCAAGATCGTAGGAAAAACGAAAATATCGCACCAGGTCACATAGTGCGTAAGACAGGACTTCCCCTGCTATGAAAAAGGCACCAAGCTATTATGAGCTGCGCAATACACAAAAGTGAAAATGAAACCTGTTTGTTCCAAGCCAAAAGTCTATGAGCCCAAAAAACAAATTATGCTTACCTGATAATTTAATTTCCATTGTTACGAGGAGAGTCCACAGCTTCATTCATTACTTGTAGGAATACAGAACCTGGCCACAAGGAGGAGGCAAAGACACCCCAGTCAAAGGCTTAAATACACCCCCCATTCCCTTCATCCCCCAGTCATTCTGCCGAGGGAACAAGGAAAAACATAATTTATGTAAGAACTTACCTGATAAATTAATTTCTTTCATATTGGCAAGAGTCCATGAGCTAGTGACATATGGGATATACAATCCTACCAGGAGGGGCAAAGATTCCCAAACCTCAAAATGCCTATAAATACACCCCTCACCACACCCACAATTCAGTTTAACGAATAGACAAGCAGTGGGGTGATAAAGAAAGGAGTAGAAAGCATCAACAAAAGGAAATTTGGAAATAATTGTGCTTTATACAAAAAATCATAACCACCATAAAAAGGGTGGGCCTCATGGACTCTTGCCAATATGAAAGAAATGAATTTATCAGGTAAGTTCTTACATAAATTATGTTTTCTTTCATGTAATTGGCAAGAGTCCATAAGCTAGTGACATATGGGATATCAATACCCAAGATGTGGATCTCCACTCAAGAGTCACTAGAGAGGGAGGGAATAAAATAAAAACAGCCATATACTGCTAAAAAAATTAGTCCACAACCCAAAAAAAAAAAGAGTTTATTTCCATTTGAAAGAAAAAAACTTAAATCAAAAGCAGAAGAATCAAACTGAAACAGCTGCCTGAAGAACTTTTCTACCAAAAACTGCTTCCGAAGAAGCAAATACATCAAAACGGTAGAATTTAGTAAATGTATGCAAAGAGGACCAAGTTGCTGCTTTGCAAATCTGATCAACTGAAGCTTCATTCTTAAAAGCCCACAAAGTGGAGACTGATCTAGTAGAATGAGCTGTAATTCTCTGAGGCGGGGCTTGACCTGACTCCAAATAAGCTTGATGAATCAAAAGTTTTAACCAAGAGGTCAAGGAAATAGAGGCCTTCTGACCTTTCCTAGGACCAGAAAATATAACAAATAGACTAGAAGTCGTCCTGAAATCTTTAGTAGCTTCAACATAATATTTCAAAGCTCTCACCACATCCAAAGAATGTAAGGATCTTTCCAAAGGATTCTTAGGATTAGGACACAAGGAAGGGACAACAATTTCTCTACTAATGTTGTTAGAATTCACAACCTTAGGTAAAAATTCAAAAGAATTCTGCAAAACCGCCTTATCCTGATAAAAAAATCAGAAAAGGAGATTCACAAGAAAGAGCAGATAGCTCAGAAACTCTTCTAGCAGAAGAGATGGCCAAAAGGAACAACACTTTCCAAGAAAGTAGTTTAATGCCCAAAGAATGCATAGGCTCAAATAGAGGAGCCTGTAAAGCCTTCAGAACCAAATTAAGACTCCAAGGAGGAGAAATTGATTTAATGACAGGCTTAATACGAACTAAAGCCTGTACAAAACAGTGTATATTAGGAAGTTTAGCAATCTTTCTGTGAAATAAAAAAGAAAGAGCGGAGATTTGTCCTTTCAAGGAACTTGCAGACAAACCCTTATCCAAACCATCCTGAAGAAACTGTAAAATTCTAGGAATTCTAAAAGAATGCCAAGAAAATTTATGAGAAGAACACCATGAAATGTAAGTCTTCCAAACTCTATAATAAATCTTTCTAGAGACAGATTTACGAGCTTGTAACATAGTATTAATCACTGAGTCAGAGAAACCTCTATGACTTAGAACTAAGCGTTCAATTTCCATACCTTCAAATTTAATGATTTGAGATCCTGATGGAAAAACGGACCTTGAGATAGTAGGTCTGGCCGTAACGGAAGTGGCTAAGGCGGGCAACTGGACATCCGAACCAGATCCACATACCAAAACCTGTATGGCCATGCTGGCGCCACCAGCAACACAAATGATTGTTCCATGATGATTTTGGAAATCACTTTTGGAAGGAGAACTAGAGGCGGGAAGATGTAAGCAGGATGATAACACCAAGGAAGTTTCAGCGCATCCACTGCTTCCGCCTGAACATCCCTGGACAGGTATCTGGGAAGTTTCTTGTTTAGATGAGAGGCCATGATATCTATCTCTGGAAGACCCCACATCTGAACAACCTGAGAAAACACATCTGGATGGACAGACCACTCCCCTGGATGTAAAGTCTGGCGGCTTAGATAATCCGCTTCCCAATTGTCTACAACTGGGATATGCACCGCAGAGATTAGACAGGAGCTGGATTCCGCCCAAAAAAGTATTCGAGATACTTCTTTCATAGCTTGGGGACTGTGAGTCCCACCCTGATGATTGACATAAGCCACAGTTGTGATATTGTCTGTCTGAAAACAAATGAACGGTTCTCTCTTTAACAGAGGCCAAAACTGAAGAGCTCTGAGAATTGCACAGAGTTCTAAAATATTTATTGGTAATCTCGCCTCTTGAGATTTCCAAACCCCTTGTGCTGTCAGAGATCCCCAAACAGCTCCCCAACCTGAGAGACTCGCATCTGTTGTGATCACAGTCCAACGATGTAAACGATGGTGATCTATCCACCATGTCAGAGAGTGTCGTACATTGGGATTTAAGGATATTAATTGTGATATCTTTGTATAATCCCTGCACCATTGATTCAGCATACAAAGCTGAAGAGGTCTCATGTGAAAACAAGCAAAGGGGATCGCATCCAATGCTGCAGTCATGAGACCTAAAACTTCCATGCACATAGCCACTGAAGGAAATGACAGACTGAAGGTGCCGGCAGGCTGCAACCAATTTTAAACGTCTCTTGTCTGTTAGAGACAGAGTCATGGACACTGAATCTATCTGGAAGCCTAAAAAGGTGACCCTTGTCTGAGGAATCAAGAAACTCTTTGGTAAATTGATCCTCCAACCATGTTTCCGAAGAAACAACACTAGTTGATTCGTGTGAGATTCTGCAGAACATAAAGACTGAGCTAGTACCAAGATATCGTCCAAATAAGGAAACACCGCAATACCCTGTTCTCTGATTACAGAGAGTAGGGCACCCAGAACCTTTGAAAAGATTCTTGGAGCTGTTGCTAGGCCAAATGGAAGAGCAACAAATTGGTAATGCTTGTCTAGAAAAAAGAATCTCAGAAACTGATAATGTTCTGGATGAATCGGAATATGAAGGTATGCATCCTGCAAGTCTATTGTGGACATATAATGTCCTTGCTGAACAAAAGGCAGAATAGTCCTTATAGTCACCATCTTGAAAGTTGGTACTCTTACATAACGATTCAAAATTTTCAGATCCAGAACTGGTCTGAATAAAATTTTCCTTCTTTGGGACAATGAATAGATATGAATAAAACCCCAAAACTTGTTCCAGAAGAGGAACTGGCATGATTACCCCTGAAGACTCCAGGTCTGAAACACACTTCAGGAAAGCATGAGCTTTTACTGGATTTACTGGGATACGTGAGAGAAAAAAATCTTCTCACAGGAGGTCTTACTCTGAATCCTATTCGATACCCTTGAGAGACAATGCTCTGAATCCATTGATTTTTAACAGATTTTATCCAAATATCCTTGAAAAACCTTAATCTGCCCCCTACCAGCTGAGCTGGAATGAGGGCCGCACCTTCATGCGGACTTAGGGGCTGACTTTGGTTTCCTTAAAGGCTTGGATTTATTCCAATTTGAGGAAGGCTTCCAACTGGAGGCAGATTCCTTGGGGGAAGGATTGAATTTTTGTTCCTTATTCTGATGAAAGGAACGAAAACAGAAGCCTTAGATTTACCCTTAGGTTTTTTATCCTGAGGCAGAAAAACTCCCTTTCCCCCAGTAACAGTTGAAATAATAGAATCCAACTGGGACCCAAATAAATTATTACCTTGGAAAGAAAGATAGTAATCTAGAATTAGATGTCATATCAGCATTCCAGGATTTAAGCCACTAAGCTCTTTTAGCTAAAATAGCTAAAGACATGGATCTAACATCAATTTTGATAATATCAAAAATAGCATCATAAATAAAATGATTAGCATATTGCAGTAAGCGAATAATGCTAGATAAGTCAGAATCCAATTCCTGTTGCGCTAAATTCTCCAACCAGAAAGTTGATGCAGCCGCAACATCAGCCAAAGAAATTGCAGGTCTAAGAAGATGACCTGAATATAAATAGGCCTTCCTTAGATAAGATTCAAGCTTCCTATCTAAAGGATCCTTAAAGGAAGTACTATCTTCCATAGGAATAGTGGTACGTTTAGCAAGAGTAGAAATAGCCCCATCAACTTTGGCGATTTTTTCCCAAAACTCTATAGATTTTGCTGGTAAAGGATACAATTTTTTAAACCTTGAAGAAGGAATAAAAGAAGTACCTGGCTTATTCCATTCCTTTAGAAATCATATCAGAAATAGCCTCAGGAATAGGAAAAACCCCTGGAGAAACCACAGGAGGTTTAAAAACAGCATTTAAACGTTTATTAGACTGAACGTCAAGAGGACTGGTTACCTCAATATCCAAAGTAATTAACACTTCTTTTAATAAAGAACACATATACTCGATTTTAAATAAGTAGATTTGTTAGTGTCAATGTCTGAGGAAGGATCTTCTGAAACAGATAGATCCTCATCAGAAGAGGATAAATTATTATGTTGCTGGTCATTTGAAATTTCAAAAGACCTTTTACGTTTATTAGAAGGTGGAAATGCAGACAAAGCCTTCAGAATAGAATCAGAAACAAATTCTTTAAAATTTACAGGTATATCATGCACATTAGAAGTTGAAGGAACTGCAACTGGCAATGTACTATTACTAATGGATACACTATCTGCATGTAAAAGTTTATCATGATAACTATTACAAATGACATTCGGCAAGATAATTTCTACAATTTAACAACAAATGCACTTAGCTTTGGTTGAACCGATGTCAGGCAGCAATGTTCCAGTAGAAGCTTCTGAGGCAGGATCAGGTTGAGACATCTTGCAAAATGTAAGATAAAAAACAACATATAAAGCAAAATTATATATTTCCTTATATGACAGTTTCAGGAATGGGAAAAAATGCAAATAGCATAGCCCTCTGATAGAAAAAAGCAAGAGGCAAACATCAATGGGGTATTGAAATAATAAAAAAGTTTGGAAATGACACACTCGCGTCACTAATGACGCAACAGTGTAAAAGGTCTCAGCGTCAAGTATGACACCGGAAGTGACGAACTTGCGTCATATATATACTTTTCAGCGCCAAAAAATTTCGCGCCAAGAATGACGCAATAAAGTTAAGCATTTGTCGCACCCGCGGGCCTATTACCGCTCGCAATTTGTAAGAAATAGTCAACTGAAAAAAAGACTAAACCCCAGGTAAGAAATAAATTTCATATTTAAAAGATGTTTATATTCCTCAAATATGAAACTGACAGTCTGCAGAAGGAAATACATGAACCTGACTCATGGCAAATATAAGTACAATACATATATTTAGAACTTTATATAAATGCATAAAGTGCCAAACTATAGCTGAGGTGTCTTAAGAAATAAAAAACATACTTACCAAAAGACACCCATCCACATATAGCAGATAGCCAAACCAGTACTAAAACAGTTATTAGTAGAGGTAATGGTAAATTGAGAGTATATCGTCGATCTGAAAAGGGAGGTAGGAGCTGAATCTCTACGACCGATAACAGAGAACCTATGAAATAGACCCCCGTTAGGGAAATCATCATATTCAATAAGTGATACTCCCTTCACGTCCCTCTGACATTCGCTGTACTCGGAGGAATCGGGCTTCAACAATGCTGAGAAGCGCATATCAACGTAGAAATCTAAGCACAAACTTACTTCACCACCTCCATAGGAGGCAAAGATTGTAAAACTAAATTGTGGGTGTGGTGAGGGGTGTATTTATAGGCATTTTGAGGTTTGGGAAACTTTGCCCCTCCTGGTAGGATTGTATATCCCATATGTCACTAGCTCATGGACTCTTGCCAATTACATGAAAGAAAGTAGGAGAAATATCATGGTATAAAAGGTGCCAGAAAAACAAATAAATTTAGGTCCGCTGAGCGGAGAACCGGGTGGGAGCAGTGGACTCTCCTCGTAACGATGGAAATGAAATGATCAGGTAAGCATAATTTATGTTTTCCATCTAATAGGAGGAGAGTCCACGGCTTCATTCATTACCTGTGGGAATCAAAAACCCAAGCTCTAGAGGACACGAATGAAGAACAGGAGGGTAAAAACAAAATTTATGCTTACCTGATAAATTCCTTTCTCCTGTAGTGTGGTCAGTCCACGGGTCATCATTACTTCTGGGATATTAACTCCTCCCCAACAGGAAGTGCAAGAGGATTCACCCAGCAGAGCTGCTATATAGCTCCTCCCCTCTACGTCACCTCCAGTCATTCGACCAAGGACCAACGAGAAAGGAGAAGCCAAAGGGTGTAGTGGTGACTGGAGTATAATTCAAAAAATTTTTTACCTGCCATAAAAAACAGGGCGGGCCGTGGACTGACCACACTACAGGAGAAAGGAATTTATCAGGTAAGCATAAATTTTGTTTTCTCCTGTTAAGTGTGGTCAGTCCACGGGTCATCATTACTTCTGGGATACCAATACCAAAGCTAAAGTACACGGATGACGGGAGGGACAGGCAGGCTCTTTATACGGAAGGAACCACTGCCTGAAGAACCTTTCTCCCAAAAACAGCCTCCGAAGAAGCAAAAGTGTCAAATTTGTAAAATTTGGAAAAAGTATGAAGAGAAGACCAAGTTGCAGCCTTGCAAATCTGTTCAACAGAAGCCTCATTCTTAAAGGCCCAAGTGGAAGCCACAGCTCTAGTAGAATGTGCTGTAATTCTTTCAGGAGGCTGCTGTCCAGCAGTCTCATAGGCTAACCGTATTATGCTACGAAGCCAAAAGGAGAGAGAGGTAGCCGAAGCTTTTTGACCTCTCCTCTGACCAGAATAAACGACAAACAGGGAAGACGTTTGTCGAAAATCCTTAGTTGCCTGTAGATAAAATTTCAGGGCACGGACTACATCTAGATTGTGTAGCAGACGTTCCTTCTTCGAAGAAGGATTAGGACACAAAGATGGAACCACAATCTCTTGATTGATATTCCTGTTAGTGACCACCTTAGGTAGGAACCCAGGTTTAGTACGCAGAACTACCTTGTCTGAATGAAAAATCAGATAAGGAGAATCACAATGTAAGGCAGATAACTCAGAGACTCTTCGAGCCGAGGAAATCGCCATTAAAAACAGAACTTTCCAAGATAACAGCTTGATATCAATGGAATGAAGGGGTTCAAACGGAACACCCTGTAAAACATTAAGAACTAAGTTCAAACTCCATGGTGGAGCAACAGTTTTAAACACAGGCTTGATCCTAGCTAAAGCCTGACAAAAAGCTTGAACGTCCGGAACTTCTGACAGACGTTTGTGTAAAAGAATGGACAGAGCTGAAATCTGTCCCTTTAAGGAACTAGCGGATAAACCCTTTTCTAAACCTTCTTGTAGAAAAGACAATATCCTCGGAATCCTAACCTTACTCCATGAGTAACTCTTGGATTCGCACCAATATAAGTATTTGCGCCATATCTTATGGTAAATCTTTCTGGTAACAGGCTTCCTAGCCTGTATTAAGGTATCAATAACTGACTCAGAAAAACCACGTTTTGATAAAATCAAGCGTTCAATTTCCAAGCAGTCAGCTTCAGAGAAATTAGATTTTGATGTTTGAAGGGACCCTGGATCAGAAGGTCCTGTTTCAGAGGTAGAGACCAAGGTGGACAGGATGACATGTCCACTAGATCTGCATACCAAGTCCTGCGTGGCCATACAGGCGCTATTAGAATCACTGATGCTCTCTCCTGTTTGATTCTGGCAATCAATCGAGGAAGCATCGGAAAGGGTGGAAACACATAAGCCATCCCGAAGGTCCAAGGTGCTGTCAAAGCATCTATCAGAACCGCTCCCGGATCCCTGGATCTGGACCCGTAACGAGGAAAGCTTGGCGTTCTGTCGAGACGCCATGAGATCTATCTCTGGTTTGCCCCAACGTCGAAGTATTTGGGCAAAGACCTCCGGATGAAGTTCCCACTCCCCCGGATGAAAAGTCTGACGACTTAGGAAATCCGCCTCCCAGTTTTCCACTCCCGGGATGTGGATTGCTGACAGGTGGCAAGAGTGAGACTCTGCCCAGCGAATTATCTTTGATACTTCCATCATTGCTAGGGAGCTTCTTGTCCCTCCCTGATGGTTGATGTAAGCTACAGTCGTGATGTTGTCCGACTGAAACCTGATGAACCCCCGAGTTGTTAACTGGGGCCAAGCCAGAAGGGCATTGAGAACTGCTCTCAATTCCAGAATGTTTATTGGTAGGAGACTCTCCTCCTGATTCCATTGTCCCTGAGCCTTCAGAGAATTCCAGACAGCGCCCCAACCTAGTAGGCTGGCGTCTGTTGTTACAATTGTCCAGTCCGGCCTGCTGAATGGCATCCCCCTGGACAGATGTGGCCGAGAAAGCCACCATAGAAGAGAATTTCTGGTCTCTTGATCCAGATTCAGAGTAGGGGACAAGTCTGAGTAATCCCCATTCCACTGACTTAGCATGCACAATTGCAGCGGTCTGAGATGTAGGCGTGCATAGGGTACTATGTCAATTGCCGCTACCATTAAGCCGATCACCTCCATGCATTGAGCTACTGACGGGTGTTGAATGGAATGAAGGACACGGCATGCATTTTGAAGCTTTGTTAACCTGTCTTCTGTCAGGTAAATCTTCATTTCTACAGAATCTATAAGAGTCCCCAAGAAGGGAACTCTTGTGAGTGGAAAGAGAGAACTCTTCTTTTCGTTCACCTTCCATCCATGCGACCTTAGAAATGCCAGTACTAACTCTGTATGAGACTTGGCAGTTTGAAAGCTTGAAGCTTGTATCAGAATGTCGTCTAGGTACGGAGCTACCGAAATTCCTTGCGGTCTTAGTACCGCCAGAAGAGCACCCAGAACCTTTGTGAAGATTCTTGGAGCCATAGCCAACCCGAATGGAAGAGCTACAAACTAGTAATGCCTGTCTAGAAAGGCAAACCTTAGATACCGGTAATGATCTTTGTGAATCGGTATGTGAAGGTAAGCATCCTTTGAATCCACTGTGGTCATGTACTGACCCTTTTGGATCATGGGTAAAATTGTCCGAATAGTTTCCATTTTGAACGATGGAACTCTTAGGAATTTGTTTAGGATCTTTAAATCCAAGATTGGCCTGAAAGTTCCCTCTTTTTTGGGAACCACAAACAGATTTGAGTAAAACCCTTGTCCTTGTTCCGACCGCGGAACCGGAAGGATCACTCCCATTAATAAAAGATCTTGTATGCAGCGTAGAAACGCCTCTTTCTTTATTTGGTTTGTTGACAACCTTGACAGATGAAATCTCCCTCTTGGGGGAGAGGATTTGAAGTCCAGAAGGTATCCCTGAGATATGATCTCTAACGCCCAGGGATCCTGGACATCTCTTGCCCAAGCCTGGGCGAAGAGAGAAAGTCTGCCCCCACTAGATCCGTTCCCGGATCGGGGGCCCTCAATTCATGCTGTCTTAGGGGCAGCAGCAGGTTTCCTGGCCTGCTTGCCCTTGTTCCAGGACTGGTTAGGTCTCCAGCCTTGTCTGTAGCGAGCAACAGCTCCTTCCTGTTTTGGTGCAGAGGAAGTTGATGGTGCTCCTGCTTTGAAATTACGAAAGGAACGAAAATTAGACTGTCTAGCCTTAGGTTTGGCTCTGTCTTGAGGCAGGGCATGGCCTTTACCTCCTGTAATGTCAGCGATAATTTCTTTCAACCCGGGCCCGAATAAGGTCTGCCCTTTGAAAGGTATATTAAGCAATTTAGATTTAGAAGTAACGTCAGCTGACCAGGATTTTAGCCACAGTGCTCTGCGCGCCTGAATGGCGAATCCAGAATTCTTAGCCGTAAGTTTAGTTAAATGTACTACGGCATCCGAAATAAATGAGTTAGCTAACTTAAGGGCTTTAAGCTTGTGTGTAATCTCATCTAATGGAGCTGATTCAAGTGTCTCTTCCAGAGACTCAAACCAAAATAATGCTGCAGCCGTGACAGGCGCAATGCATGCAAGAGGTTGCAATATAAAACCTTGTTGAACAAACATTTTCTTAAGGTAACCCTCTAACTTTTTATCCATTGGATCTGAAAAGGCACAGCTATCCTGCACTGGGATAGTGGTACGCTTAGCTAAAGTAGAAACTGCTCCCTCCACCTTAGGGACCGTTTGCCATAAGTCCCGTGTGGTGGCGTCTATTGGAAAAAAAATTCTAAATATCGGAGGGGGTGAGAACGGCACACCGGGTCTATCCCACTCCTTAGTAACAATTTCAGTAAGTCTCTTAGGTATAGGAAAAACGTCAGTACTCGACGGTACCGCAAAATATTTATCCAACCTACACATTTTCTCTGGTATTGCAACTGTGTTACAATCATTCAGAGCCGCTAACACCTCCCCTAGTAATACACAGAGGTTTTCCAGCTTAAATTTAAAATTTGAAATGTCTGAATCCAGTTTGTTTGGATCAGAACCGTCACCCGCAGAATGAAGCTCTCCGTCCTCATGTTCTGCAAATTGTGACGCAGTGTCTGACATGACCCTAATATTATCAGCGCACTCTGTTCTCACCCCAGAGTGATCGCGCTTACCTCTAAGTTCTGGTAATTTAGCCAAAACTTCAGTCATAACAGTAGCCATATCCTGTAATGTGATTTGTAATGGCCGCCCAGATGTACTCGGCGCTACAATATCACGCACCTCCCGAGCGGGAGATGCAGGTACTGACACGTGAGGCGAGTTAGTCGGCATAACTCTCCCCTCGTTGTTTGGTGAAATATGTTCAATTTGTACAGATTGACTTTTATTTAAAGTAGCATCAATACAGTTAGTACATAAATTTCTATTGGGCTCCACTTTGGCTTTAGCACATATAGCACAGATATCTTCCTCTGAATCAGACATGTTTAACACACTAGCAAATAAACTAGCAACTTGGAAATACTTTTCAAGTAATTTACTATAATATGAAAACGTACTGTGCCTATAAGAAGCACAGAAAAAGTTATGACAGTTGAAAATTAATAAACTGAAAAGTTATAGCATCAAATCTTTGTAAAAACACAATTTTAACAAAGGATTGCTCCCATTAGTACAGGATAACTAACCCTGATAGCAGAAAAAATATACAGAAATAAACGTTTTTTATCACAGTCAACTACAATCTCACAGCTCTGCTGTGAGTGATTACCTCCCTCAAAACAAGTTTTGAAGACCCCTGAGTTCTGTAGAGATGAACTGGATCATGCAGGGAAGACAATGAACTTCTGACTGAATTTTTTGATGCGTAGCAAAAGCGCCAAAAAAGGCCCCTCCCCCTCACACACAACAGTGAGAGAGATCAGTAAACTGTCATAAATTAAAAAAAACGACTGCCAAGTGGAAAAAAATAGTGCCCAAAACATTTTTTCACCCAGTACCTCAGAAAATTAAACGATTTTACATGCCAGCAAAAAACGTTTAACATTAATAAATTGAGTGTTATTAAAAAGCCTGTTGCTAGTCCCTGCAAATTAGGCTAAAGTTTTATGCATACAGTATAATTCCAGTGAAGTGCCATTCCCCAGAATACTGAAGTGTAAAATATACATACATGACAGCCTGATACCAGTTGCTGCTACTGCATTTAAGGCTGAGTTTACATTATATCGGTATGGCAGAATTTTCTCATCAATTCCATTGTCAGAAAATAATAAGCTGCTACATACCTCTTTGCAGATTAAACTGCCCGCTGTCCCCTGATCTGAAGTTTCCCTCTCCTCAGATGGCCGAGAAACAGCAATATGATCTTAACTACGCCGGCTAAAATCATAGAAAAAACTCAGGTAGATTCTTCTTCAAATTCTACCAGAGAAGGAATAACACTCCGGTGCTATTATAAAATAACAAACTTTTGATTGAAGGTATGAAACTAAGTATAATCACCACAGTCCTCTCACACATCCTATTTATTCGTTGGGTGCAAGAGAATGACTGGAGGTGACGTAGAGGGGAGGAGCTATATAGCAGCTCTGCTGGGTGAATCCTCTTGCACTTCCTGTTGGGGAGGAGTTAATATCCCAGAAGTAATGATGACCCATGGACTGACCACACTTAACAGGAGAAAAGAAAGGCGGACCCTAAACTGAGGGCACCACAGCCTGTAAAACGAAACCAAACCATTCTCCAAATACAGCTTCAGCCTAAGCAAAAACGTAAAATTTGCAAAACCTTGTGAAAGTGTGTAAGGAGGACCAGGTAGCTGCCTTACAAATCTGTACCATAGAGGGCTAATTCTTAAAGGCCCAAGAAGAAGCCACAGCTCTAGTTGTGTGAGCCGTAATCCCCTGAGGAGGCTTATGTCCCGCTGTCTCATAGGCCAAAAGAATCAAGCTCCTCAGTCAAAAGGATAAAGAAGTGGAAGAATCCTTCTGCCCCTTTACGCTTCCCCGAATAGACAACAAACAAAGCTGATGTTTGTCTGAAATCCTTCGTAGCCTGAAGATAGAATTTCATTGCTCGAACCACGTCCAAGTTATGAAGTAACCGTTCCTTTGAAGGAGGAGGAGTAGGACACAAGGAAGGGACCACAATATCCTGATTAATGTTACGATCAGACACCACCTTAGGGAGAAATCCCAGTGCAGTGCGCAGAACGGCCTTATCTGTATGGAAAACCAAGTAAGGAGGCTCATATTGCAAGGTCGCTAATTCAGACACCCTGCGAGCTAAGCAATGGCAAGTAGAAAAAGAACCTTCCAAGACAGAGTCTTGATGTCAAGAGAATGCATAGGCTCGAACGGAGCCCCATGCAAAACCTTCAGAACCAGATTCAGACTCCAAGGAGGAGCAGAATGTCTAAACACAGGCCTTATCCTGGACAGAGTCTGAACAAAACACTGTATATCAGGAAGCTCAGCAAGCTTCTTGTGTAATACCACCAAAAGCGCCAAAATCTGTCCCCTTAAGGAACTTGCGGCAAGTCCTTTCTCCAAACCATCCTGGAGGAAAGAAAGAATTCTGGATACCCTGACCTTATGACAGGAATATCAATTCACACCAGAGTAAGTAGGTCCTCCACATCTTATTATAGATGCAACCGGCTTCCTGGCTTGAAAGAGTATCAATCACCCTCTTAGAAAATCCTCTTCTGGCTAAGACTAGGCATTCAATCTCCACGCAGTCAGCCTCAGAGAATCTAGATTCTGATACACAAAGGGACCCAGCAGATCCCTGCGACAGGGCAATCTCCACGGAGGGGACAATGACATCCCCACTAGATACGCAAACCACGTCCTCCGTGGCCATGACGGAGTAATCAGAATAGTTGACATTTGCTCCTGTTTGATGCGTGCCACTACACAAGGTAGAAGTGGTAACGGGTAAAATATGTAAAATAGGGTGAAGCCCCAAGGCACTGCTAAGGCATCTATCAGCTCTGCCTGGGGATCACTAGACCGCGACCCGTATCTGGGTAGCTGGAAGTTGAGTCTGGAAGCTATGAGATCTATCTCTGGAGTCCCCCAACTGTTGCAAACCTCCGCAAACCATTCCCCCGCATATAACAACTGTCGAAAATAAGTTTGCCAGTTGTCCACACCCGGGATGTGGATCGCTGATAGCAAGCAGTCGTGGGCCTCCGCCCACTCCAGAATCAGAGAAACTTCCCCCATGGATAGAGAGCTTCTTGTACCCCCCTGATGGTTGATGTAAGCCACCAAGGTAATGTTGTCCGACTGGAATCTGATGAACTTGGACGACCCCAGAGCGTTTAAGATCGCCCAAAATTCCAGGATGTTGATCGGGATTAGAGACTAATTCTGATTCCACCTGCCCTGTGCCTTCCAGGCACCCCAAACTGCTCCCCAACCTGAGAGACTCGCGTCCGTAGTCACAATCTCCGAAGATGGTCTGAGGAAGGATGTCCCCTGGGACAGCTGATCTGGACGGAGCCACCAAGAGAGATTCCCTCGACCCGATGTCCGGAGAGATCAGTTGGAATAGGACCGAATGATCGCCATTCCACTGCCTCAGCATGCATAGCTGCAGAAGTCTCAGATGGAATCTGGTGAATGGAATTACATCTATAGTGGATACCATGAGCCCAATCACCTCTATGCACCGGGCTACTGACGGCCTTGAGAAGGATTGAAGGGAAAGACAGTTGGAGACAATCTTGCAACATCTCTGATCTGTAAGGAATATCTTCATGGCTATGGAGTCGATTATCGTGCCCAGGAACTCCACTCTGGTACTGGGGACCAGAGAACTCTTCCCTGAGTTTATCTTCCAACCATGAGATTGTAGCGGTACCGGTACAATTACTCCTAGAGAGGAGAGATCCCTCACACACTCTAGGAAGGCATCTCATTTCTCTGGCTTTGTTGATAGATTTGACAAGAGGAATCTGCCCCTGGGTGGATACGTTTTGAAATCTATCCTGTACCCCTGGGCAACAACTTCCAGAACCCAAGGATCCTGAACGTCTCTCATCCAAGCCTCCGCGAAAAGAGATAGTCTGCCCCTACGAGATCCAGAGCCGGATCGGGGGCCGCCCCTTCAGGACGATTTTGTCTCGGCGGGCTTCTTGCTCTGTTTGGTTTTATTCCAAGACTGAGCAGGCTTCCAAGATCCCCAGGACTGCTCGGGTTTCACGACAGGTTGCTATTGTTGGGACTTGTCCAAATGAAAGGGACGAAAATTAAGGCCCTTAGGTTTATTCTTCTTATCCTGCGGTAGAAAGGCACCCTTGCCCCCTGTGACCGTGGATATGATAGAGTCCAGGCCTGGACCAAAAAGAATCTTTCCCTGAAACGGAAGAGAAAGCAATCTAGATTTGGATGTCATGTCAGCAGACCACGACTTTAACCACAAGGCCCTCCAGGCCAGAACAGAAAAGCCTGATGTCTTAGCATTCAAGCGAATAATATGTTTATTAGCATCACAATTAAACAAATTAGCAACTCTCAGGGCCCTAATTCTGTCCTGTATCTCCTCGAGGGGAGTCTCCACCTCAACCATTTCTGACAGTGTCACAGCAATAGGTAGCTGCTCCCACCACCGCAGCAACTGCGGCTGCAGGTTGAAAAACAAACCCTGTGTGTTGAAACCTTTCTCAACAGGGTCTCTAATTTCTGATCCATGGGTTCCTTAAATGACTAACTATCCTCGAGCGGGATAGTGGTACACTTAGCGAGCGTGGAGATAGCTCCGTCTACCTTAGGGACAGATCCCCACAACTCCAGCTGAGAGTCTTGAACCGGGAACAACTTTTAAAACAAAGAAGGGGAAAGAGACATTCCGAGACTCTCTCATTCATTCTTAATATTCGCCATCTTAACGGGAACCGGGAAAGTCTGGGGCACAACCCTGTCCTCATAAACCTTATCGAGCTTAGGAATAGAAGGTTCCTCCGGTAACTTTGGCTCCGGTAGCCAACACTTCTTTCAATAAAAAGCATAAATTCTCCATCCTAAACCGAAAGTCTGGTTCCTCCGCAGCCGGAGGTTTAGAGGCCGCTGATTCCGACCCAGAGAGAGAGTCCTCTGAAGTATCGGAATTCTCTGCATCAGCAGACAATCTAGACTCAGATAAATCCAACGGAGTAGATGACCCCTGGGAAGGATAGCAATGTTTAACCTTTCGCTTGCTCTTAGCCTGGCAAGGTAAAGCACTAAAGACCGCAGATACCGCCGTTTGCAACTGTTCAGCAAAATCCAGCGACAACATGGTCCCTCCC
Organism: Bombina bombina; assembly: GCF_027579735.1. Taxonomy (NCBI): domain Eukaryota; kingdom Metazoa; phylum Chordata; class Amphibia; order Anura; family Bombinatoridae; genus Bombina; species Bombina bombina. Next base: position 253,329,718 of record NC_069499.1, on the reverse strand, counting down.
GCAGGAGGAATAGAAGTGCACCGGGGAGCTGCATGTGTAATCCGAGATGAATGTAGGGAACGGACCTCAGGGGACAGAGAGCCCTCAGAGGTGGACAGCTCAGTGGTACTAAACATCTTATTTCTTTTAGATAGCACTAATTTATTGAGGCATGTGGAACATAGTTGAGCAGGCGGGAATACCACAGCCTCCTCACAAACACAGGCATTAGATTTGGGTAAAGAGGGAGTACCCTCTAACATATCAGAGTCCTCCATAGCTTGCGCCTTTAACAAAAATTAAAAGGCACCTTTATACTCCCAATGGCCGGGGCACTTATCACCTCCTATGGCCCAGGACCACAGAGAAACTCGCCTTCGTCTCCTGCCGTCAGTCAGTCAGTTAAGGAAGAAGCCACACCCGGTCACATGGAGTGCCGTGCAGGATCGCCCCTGCAGTAAGGAAAAACCATGCCAAGTAGACAGGGTGTGCAGTAATTCTGGGAAGAAAAAGCCTGACCCACATTGCAGAGCCACATCTCACACATGTCGCAATAACACAATAAAGCAATCATGTATACATCCCCTCTATTCAATAATCACCTTCCGGAGATATAAACCCTTGATTCTATACAGATAAAAGGAGCCACACTGTGACCCTGTCTTCTTGCGTTATTACATATATAGAAAATGAAACGATCTTACCAGAATCAACGCCGTGAAACAGGAACAAGGCAAGTGTGTAGCATCGCTCCTGACTTGGACTTGAGTGAAGAAAGCAAGCAGCGAAACTCGTCAACACTGATTGCTTAAGGAGCTGTTAATATGAGTCGGGATGGTTTCGCAGAAAGAATCTCCCTGAATCTCCGGACTCTAAATTTCATCCATGCTCTCACTGAGAGGCTGACAGGACTACTTGAAACTCCAGTCCCATCTCGAAGAGTACTACCCTCCATAAGAGGCTACTCCAAAATCTTCTGACACATCTCTGCCAACCTCCTGTGACGAAAGGCAAAGAATGACTGGGGGATGAGGGGAGTGGGGGAGATAGTTAAAGGGACAGTAAAGTAAAAAAAAAAAAATCTTTCATGATTTAAATAGGGCATGTAGTTTTAAACAACTTTGCAATTTACTTTTATTACCAATTTTGCTTTGTTCTCTTGGTATTCTTAGTTGAAAGTTAAATCTAGGAGGTTCATGTGCTAATTTCTTAGACCTTGAAAACTGCCTCTAATCTGAAAGCATTCTGAAAGAGTTTTTCACCACTAGAGGGCGTTAGTTCATGTGTTTCATATAGATAACATTGAGTTCAGGCACGTGAAGCTCCTAGGAGTCAGCACTGATTGGCTAAAAATGCAAGTCCCCCAAAAGAACTGAAATAAGGGGGCAGTTTGCAGAGGCATAGATACAAGGTAATCACAGAGGTAAAAAGTATATTATTATAACTGTGTTGGTTATGCAAAATTGGGGAATGGGGAATAAAGGAATTATCTACATTTTTAAACAAAAATTCTGGTGTTTACTGTCCCTTTAAGCCTTTGGCTGGGGTGTCTTTACCTCCTCCTGGTGGCCAGATTCTGTATTCCCACAAGTAATGAATGAAGATGTGGACTCTCCTCGTATTAGATGGAAACTCACACATAAAATCAGTTATAAATAAGCCCTTGCTGTTCAAATAATCTCCCTGAAAGAGATATTAACCCTTGATCCTATCAAGGCATAATGGAGCCACACTGTGACCCTGTATAGCAAAAAAAAGTGTATATATAAAAAAGGATCTTACCTCCAGAATCCATGCTGTGGAACAGGCACAGCCTCTCAAGTGCGACAGTCTTGCAGTGATGCCTCTGACATGGACTTGAGTGAGTAATAGCAAGCAGTGAAACTTGTCAACACTGATTGCCCGGGAGCTGTTAGGCAGCAGTCTGGATGGGTTCGCAGAAAAACTTTCCCTGCATTGCCAGACTAACTTTCATCAATACTCTCACTGAGAGGTTGACATTACTACTTAAAACTCCAGTCCTTTCTTTAAGGGAACATACCCATTACAAGACTCTCCAAATCTTCTGACATTTCTCTGCCACCTCCTATAGTGACAAAAGGCAAAGAATGACTGGGGGATAGGGGAAGTGGGAGGGATATTTAAGCCTTTGGCTGGGCTGCCTCTGCCTCCTCCTGGTGGCCAGGTGTTGTATTTCCCAACAGTAAGGAATGAAGTCGTGGACGAGAGAGCATCTCTGAAATAAACTTTCATTATTTATTTTGTCTCCTTTCCATGTAATTTTATTCTGAAATTGTGTGCTTTCAGTTGCTAATAGAAGTGAAAGTGCAAAATACTATTATAAATAGGTCACTAGAGTTTGCAGCCAATGACTGTGTGGAATATAACTGCCCCTAACTGGCCACAGCAGAGAAGGTAACCTAAGTTACAACATGGCAGCTCCCGTTTTATAGACACAAACTTTACTTTTGTCAATATTTAGGATAATGAAACGTTAAAAAAAAAATACATTTACATGTTCTCAGACTAATCTTTTCTTTGAAAGCATCATTCTATCTAGCATTTATTTATTGTTTAACGTTCCTTTAAAGCAATAAAGGAAATGAAACTTTTGAGCAATCCTAAAGTATTAAAAAAAAAATAGCAGAATCATTATAAAACTGCTCTATAAGACTAGTTAACCAATATGTAGAAGCAACCGCTACATCAGCAATAGAGATAGAATACTTTTCAAAGAAGGGCATTTCTCTAACTTCCTATACCTTCTTAAACCTTGCAGAAAGATAAAATAAATTACCTGGCTTAGACTATTCCCTAAACACAATTTCAGAAACAGTATCAGGAAAAACCTCAGGGGGTATTAGCAATAGTCTTATAGACAATCTAAATTGTTAAAAGGCTTATCCTCAGAACCCTTAGAGTCCTTAACCCCTAAAGTAAGCAAACCCTCTTTTAAAAAAGGGAACAAATATGTTCAACTTTAAATAAAAAAAAAAAAAAATGGAATAGAATTAAGAATCAGAAGAAGACTACTCACCAGAGGATACTTCTCCTTCTGAAGACACAACAGGATTATCCCTAGCCTCAGAAGGCATATAACTAGTATAAGGTAATTCTGAACTGACCTTTTCTTATAATTAAAAACATGGTACTTACCAGACACTCATCTACTAGTACAGTAGTAGATAGTCAAACTAGTACTGAAACGCATCAGAAGCGGTTATGGAATAGGAGTATATTGTAGATCCATATGAGGAGGCAAAAGACCAGTCCCTGCGACCACTATGGAAGGTTTGTGACAAAATTTCCCATGAGGAGAAAAAACAAATTTATACTTACCTGATAAATTAATTTATTTCATGTTGGTAAGAATCAACGATCCATTACTCCACAGAATTACCTTCCCTGCCACTAGGAGGAGGCAAATCTTCCCAAGCCCCCAGAGCTCTATATAACCCCTAACATCTCTATGGTAGTTAGTCTGATGTATAGTCAAGCAGAGAAGGTAAGAAAAGAATGAGCAAAAAATATAGGAGCCAGGAAGAAAAAAAAAAAAAAAGAAGAAGATGATGTGCCATAACTTAAAAAACCAACACCAAAAAAACACGGCGGGTCTCGTGGACTCTTACCACCGTGAAATAAATACATTTATCAGGTAAGCATAAATTATGTTTGCTTTCATGAAGGTGGTAAGAGTCCACAATTCATTACTCCTGGGAACCAATACCAAAGCTGTGAAGAGTCCTCAAGTAATAAGATAAGGTGGGAAACATCTTTTTCCATAAGGAAACTAAATCCACAACCCTAAAAGAAAGTATATGTATTTAATTTTTTTTTTTTTTTTTTAATTATGCACACAGGCATATCACACAGAAACCACAGCCTGCAGGACCTTTATACCAAACGCTTCCTCAGAAGAAGCGAAAACATCCATTTTAGTGAAAGTATGCAATGAAAACAAATTTGGTCAATTGAAGCTTCCTTCTTGAAAGCCAAAGTAGCAGCTTTTGATCTAATCCGCAGTAATCCGAATAGGAGGGGGTCTGACCCGCCTTCAAGTAAGTTTAACCAAGAACCCATAATATACAGCAGAAGCTTTCTGACCCCACCTAGCACCAAAAAGTGAACGCAAAGTTTTTCTGAAATCATAAGTAACATCAACACATTACTTCAAGGCTCTAACCACGTCCAGATTGTAAAGAAGCCTCTCTGAAGAATTCTTAGGATTAGGACACAAAGAAGAGACAACAATTTCCCTGGTTAGATTCTCAGAGGACAAACCTTTAGAAAGAAAATAAAAATTTAGTTCTTAACACTGCTTTAGCCTCTATATAAAATCAAATAAGGAGAATCACAATAAAAAAAAGAGCAGAATGTTCAGAAACTTTTCTAGTAGAGGAAATAGACAAAACAAACAAGACTTTACAGGAAATAAACAATGTTCACCTTATGCATTGACTCAAAATGGAGCAACCTGCAAAACCTTCAGGACCAGATTCAAGTTCCAAGGTGGAGAAAATGGTTTAATAAAAGGCTTAATAAGCACCAAAGCCTGAACAAAACCATGAATATCAGGAAGATTAGCAATTTTCTTGTAAAACAAAACAGAAAGAGCAGAAATCTGACCTTTCCAATAACTGGTGGATAAACCTTTATCCAACCCATATTGCAAAATTCTAGGAATCCTGAAAAAATGCCAGGAAAAACCATGAACCAGACAAATAAATAAAAGAAGTTTTCCAAATAACCGATTGACAGGTAGAATGATCCCCACCTCCCAGTTGTTCACACATGGTATTGTGAATTACCAATAGGGTTTGATAATTCCTCTCTGCCCAAGACAGAGTAATAGACACTTCCTGCATGGCCAGTGGACTGCGGTTAACCCCCGTGATAAGTTATGTAGGCCACCACCAAGATGCTGTCCAACTGGAAATAGAAAATCTTTTCCTCCTTCAATAGAGGCCAGGGCTGAAAAGACAGAAGATTGCTCAAAGTTCCAGAATGTTGAGTGGTAACCTTGCCTCAAGGTGATACCAAACTTCTTGCAATCTTTAAGAAACCCAGACTGCCCCCCTGCCTTAGAGACCGGAGTTTGTCAGTGCAATAGACAAAGACTGACAAAGGAAGGATGTCCCAAGGGACAAAGACAGACTTTGTGTCCTTAAGAAAAGGATTGTCTAAGAGAATTCCAAAGCAATCTGTGTACCAAATGTAGATAATTCATAGACCACTGAGGTAACAGCCATTATAAAGGGTCTCAAGTGAAGAGGGGGCTAAAGCAACTGCGACTGAAGCAGCTACCATACGACCCACCGCCTCCATGCACTGAGCTACCAATGGATAGAGCTCACTGTAGAAGGAGAGACACCCTCTGAATCTAAATAATGCAAAGTTCAGACAGGAAAACAGATGCATAAGTCTACAATGACTCCAGAAAATGCTACCCTCATAGCAAGATATAAGGAGATTTAGATGCATTGATACTCAAAAATATTGTCTTGAAAGAAAGAGGTTATGAGCAGCAGCTATTGACAGTAAATAAGCTTGCACTAGATATCGACCAACTAAGCAACTGAAAGGTCTTGATTCTGATCTCCGGCAAGATTGTATCCGACAGAGTGACATACTGGCAGAGTTTTGCAGATATACAAACCTCAGGGACTGAAAATAATCCCTATGTATAGGGATGTGCAAATAAGAATTCTTGAAGTCTATAATAGTCATAAAGTGACCCTTTGATTAAGGGAATAAAACGTGGGGGGATGTACCCATTATACAAAGTGGGAATCCTGACCAATTTGTTTAGGGATATGAAAACTAGGACAGGACTGTAAAACCCTTTGGATAATCTCTTGACCCTGGAGGTTACACAGGTACTAGGATTAATGACATTACATGACAAACATCAGATGTAGCTATGTGGCCTTCCTGACTAAAGAAACACATATAGACCAACAGAAACACATTAGATACCTGTAAATCCATCTCACGAGTAAGCAGAGACTATGCATACTCACAAAGTAAATATAAAATATACACTGTCTGGATGATAAATATGCATACATATAAATCACTAATAAAATAGAGATAAGATCCATTAGTATCTTGTTTATTCCAAAGGATCTCTGCAAGTAGTAAAAATATTAATGATCATTGTTTAGTATCTCCATGAAAGAACATTTGTGCATATAAATTACACAACATAGGTATTAAAGAAATACCAATAGACCATAAATCTAAAGGATCTCCACTGTTTTATTAAAATACAGATAAATCCTGATAATTGCAATAGGAAATTAACATGCAGAGTACAATAAATGAAAGGTAAATACTAATAGCAGACGACATGTAAGACATGTCCTGCCTTTGTAAAAAGTATTGTTTAACAGAATAGTGTACAGAATCTGCATGATGTACTTTACAACAGTATTTCAATGCAGACTGACATAAAAAGAAAAGAAAAACACTATCTGTTTACATCCCCTGGCAATGATGGGAGTACAATGCTTAAAGGGCAAGTCAACCTAAAATATATTACATATTTAGATAATGTATTTAACAATGTCTACACCAAACTGTTGCCCAACTATGCTCTAAATATAATTTGCAAGTAAAAGCACTTACTAGTTGTCCTCCGGCCATTTTGAAATGACCGTCTGACCCCTCCTGTCCCTGACGTCACCCTCCAGCTTCCACTAAGTGTTCCAAGTCGATCCTGCGCACTCCTGTGCTTCGCGCATGCGCAACATGCCGGATTTATCAATGTGGGCATTAGAATCATGGAACAAAAAAATAAAAGAAATGCTCAGTAGCAGAGCAGTTGTGATATGCGGGCGGGCCAGTGTGTGTTCCCTTCAATGGTCCGACAGCACATCAGTCCCACAGCAGTTGAAGTGGTAATTGAAGTCGTCACATTCAATTATCTTCAAACCTTAAAGTTCTTATGTGACGAATCAAACCTTCTCAGCATCACAATAGAGGGGAGTGGGCATGAAGGGGCTAATGGCACACAGCTCTGGTTCCCTTATCCTTGCAACTCTGCAAAGGGACCTTAAAAGGGATACCACATTAGACCCCAAATCTTGTCCAAACTGCTCTAATTAACAATTTCCCCGCTTTTAAATTAAAGGGGAGTTTTGGGGAACCCATAAAACTCATACTATTTAACAATTAGGTAACGTGCCTTTAACCTTGTCTCAACAGGATTGTGAATTTGGATATTAGAGCCCAAAAGACAGAATGAGATTTTGTGTGTGTTTAATAACAAAAATATCAATACAGGTTACACAGTGTAAAATTATAAAGACATTCAAAATAACATATAATTGCAAAGCTACAATTCTTTAAAAAAAATGGAACATGAAAAGAATTACACACAATATCTAACTTATTACCAAGTTCCTTCAGATATGTGGAGAACTGCTGCTCATGATGTCGATGGCTTTGGTCCCTAGGGCAGTTCTGCCAACCAAGTCTTTATGTTACATATTAAAACCAAATTTCTCCAACATAGGTGTGTCCGGTCCACGGCGTCATCCTTACTTGTGGGATATTCTCTTCCCCAACAGGAAATGGCAAAGAGCCCAGCAAAGCTGGTCACATGATCCCTCCTAGGCTCCGCCTACCCCAGTCATTCTCTTTGCCGTTGCACAGGCAACATCTCCACGGAGATGGCTAAGAGTTTTTTGGTGTTTAAATGTAGTTTTTATTCTTCAATCAAGAGTTTGTTATTTTAAAATAGTGCTGGTATGTACTATTTACTCTGAAACAGAAAAGAGATGAAGATTTCTGTTTGTAAGAGGAAAATGATTTTAGCAACCGTTACTAAAATCGATGGCTGTTTCCACACAGGACTGTTGAGATGAATTAACTTCAGTTGGGGGAAACAGTGGGCAGACTTTTGCTGCTTGAGGTATGACAAATTTCTAACAAGACTTGGTAATGCTGGAAGCTGTCATTTTCCCTATGGGAACCGGTAAGCCATTTTCTTAGTTTAGTATAAGAATAAAGGGCTTCACAAGGGCTTTAAAGACTGGTAGACATTTTTCTGGGCTAAAACGATTACTTTATAAGTATATTTAGTGGATTATAACTATAAATAGTTCTTTTAATCTTGGGGATGTATTAAAAAAAAAAAAAAAACGGCAGGCACTGTATTGGACACCTTTTTCACTGGGGGCCTTTTCTAGTCATAGGCAGAGCCTCATTTTCGCGCCACTAATGCGCAGTTGTTTTTGGAAAGCAAGGCATGCAGATGCATGTGTGAGGAGCTAAGAACCACTGAAAAAGCTTATTGAAGGCGTCATTTGGTATCATATTCCCCTCTGGGCTTGGTTGGGTCTCAGCAAAGCAGATACCAGGGACTGTATAGGGTTTAAATGTAAAAACGGCTCCGGTTCCGTTATTTTAAGAGTTAAAGCTTTCAAATTTGGTGTGCAATACTTTTAAGGCTTTAAGACACTGTGGTGAAATTTTGGTGAATTTTGAACAATTCCTTCATACTTTTTCACATATTCAGTAATAAAGTGTGTTCAGTTTAAAATTTAAAGTGACAGTAACGGTTTTATTTTAAAACGTTTTTTGTGCTTTGTTATCAAGTTTATGCCTGTTAACATGTCTGAACCATCAGATAGACGATGTTCTGTATGTTTGGAAGCCAAGGTTCCTCCCCATTTAAATATATGTGATGAATGTGACATAAAACAAAGTAGGGACAATGATGCCACTGATAATGATGTTGCCCAAGATAATTCCTCAAGCGAGGGGAGTAAGCATGGTACTGCATCATCCCCTTCTGTGTCTACACCAGTCTTGCCCACACAAGAGGCCCCTAGTACATCTAGTGCGCCAATCCTTCTTACTATGCAACAATTAACGGCTGTAATGGATAATTCTATTAAAAACATTTTGTCCAAAATGCCCACTTATCAGAGAAAGCGCGATTGCTCTGTTTTAGATACTGAAGAGCATGAGGACGCTGATGATAATGGTTCCGACATACCCTCACACCAATCTGAAGGGGCCAGGAGAGAGGTTTTGTCTGAGGGAGAAATTTCAGATTCAGGAAAAATTTCTCAACAAGCTGAACCTGATGTTATTACTTTTAAATTTAAATTAGAACATCTCCGCGCTCTGCTTAAGGAGGTGTTATCTACTCTCGATGATTGTGACAATTTGGTCATTCCAGAGAAACTGTGTAAGATGGACAAGTTCCTAGAGGTCCCGGTGCCCCCCAATGCTTTTCCTATACCCAAGCGGGTGGCGGACATTATAAATAAGGAGTGGGAAAGGCCCGGCATACCTTTTGTTCCTCCCCCTATATTTAAGAAATTATTTCCTATGGTCGACCCCAGAAAGGACTTATGGCAGACAGTCCCCAAGGTCGAGGGGGCGGTTTCTACTCTAAACAAACGCACTACTATCCCTATAGAAGATAGTTGTGCCTTCAAAGATCCTATGGATAAAAAATTAGAGGGTTTGCTTAAAAAGATGTTTGTTCAGCAAGGTTACCTTCTACAACCAATTTCATGCATTGTTCCTGTCACTACAGCAGCGTGTTTCTGGTTCGAAGAACTAGAAAAGTCGCTCAATAAAGAATCTTCGTATGAGGAGGTTATGGACAGAGTTCAAGCACTTAAATTGGCTAACTCTTTTATCTTAGACGCCACTTTGCAATTAGCGGCGAAAAATTCAGGTTTTGCTATTGTGGCGCGCAGAGCGCTTTGGCTAAAGTCTTGGTCAGCGGATGTGTCCTCCAAGAACAAATTGCTTAACATCCCTTTCAAGGGTAAAACGCTGTTTGGCCCTGACTTGAAAGAGATTATTTCAGACATCACTGGGGGAAAGGGCCACGCCCTTCCTCAGGATAGGTCTTTTAAGGCTAAAAATAAGCCAAATTTTCGTCCCTTTCGCAGAAACGGACCAGCCTCAAATTCTACAACCTCTAAACATGAGGGTAATAGTTCTCAAACCAAACCAGCCTGGAGACCGATGCAAGGCTGGAACAAGGGTAAGCAGGCCAAGAAACCTGCCACTGCTACTAAAACAGCATGAAGTGTTGGCCCCCGATCCGGGACCGGATCTGGTGGGGGGCAGACTCTCTCTCTTTGCTCAGGCTTGGGCAAGAGATGTTCAGGATCCTTGGGCGCTAGAAATAGTTTCTCAAGGTTATCTCCTGGAATTCAAGGAACTACCCCCAAGGGGGAGGTTCCACAGGTTTCAATTGTCTTCAAACCAAATAAAAAGACAGGCATTCTTACATTGTGTAGAAGACCTGTTAAGAATGGGAGTGATTCATCCTGTTCCATTAGGAGAACAAGGCATGGGGTTTTACTCCAATCTGTTCATAGTTCCCAAAAAAACAGAATTTATGTTTACCTGATAAATTTCTTTCTCCAACGGTGTGTCCGGTCCACGGCGTCATCCTTACTTGTGGGATATTCTCTTCCCCAACAGGAAATGGCAAAGAGCCCAGCAAAGCTGGTCACATGATCCCTCCTAGGCTCCGCCTACCCCAGTCATTCGACCGACGTTAAGGAGGAATATTTGCATAGGAGAAACCATATGGTACCGTGGTGACTGTAGTTAAAGAAAATAAAATATCAGACCTGATTAAAAAAACCAGGGCGGGCCGTGGACCGGACACACCGTTGGAGAAAGAAATTTATCAGGTAAACATAAATTCTGTTTTCTCCAACATAGGTGTGTCCGGTCCACGGCGTCATCCTTACTTGTGGGAACCAATACCAAAGCTTTAGGACACGGATGAAGGGAGGGAGCAAATCAGGTCACCTAAATGGAAGGCACCACGGCTTGCAAAACCTTTCTCCCAAAAATAGCCTCAGAAGAAGCAAAAGTATCAAACTTGTAAAATTTGGTAAAAGTGTGCAGTGAAGACCAAGTCGCTGCCCTACATATCTGATCAACAGAAGCCTCGTTCTTGAAGGCCCATGTGGAAGCCACAGCCCTAGTGGAATGAGCTGTGATTCTTTCGGGAGGCTGCCGTCCGGCAGTCTCGTAAGCCAATCTGATGATGCTTTTAATCCAAAAAGAGAGAGAGGTAGAAGTTGCTTTTTGACCTCTCCTTTTACCTGAATAAACAACAAACAAGGAAGATGTTTGTCTAAAATCCTTTGTAGCATCTAAATAGAATTTTAGAGCGCGAACAACATCCAAATTGTGCAACAAACGTTCCTTCTTTGAAACTGGTTTTGGACACAGAGAAGGTACAATAATCTCCTGGTTAATGTTTTTGTTAGAAACAACTTTTGGAAGAAAACCAGGTTTAGTACGTAAAACCACCTTATCTGCATGGAACACCAGATAAGGAGGAGAACACTGCAGAGCAGATAATTCTGAGACTCTTCTAGCAGAAGAAATCGCAACTAAAAACAAAACTTTCCAAGATAATAACTTAATATCAACGGAATGTAAGGGTTCAAACGGAACCCCCTGAAGAACTGAAAGAACTAAATTGAGACTCCAAGGAGGAGTCAAAGGTTTGTAAACAGGCTTGATTCTAACCAGAGCCTGAACAAAGGCTTGAACATCTGGCACAGCTGCCAGCTTTTTGTGAAGTAATACCGACAAGGCAGAAATCTGTCCCTTCAGGGAACTTGCAGATAATCCTTTTTCCAATCCTTCTTGAAGGAAGGATAGAATCCTAGGAATCTTAACCTTGTCCCAAGGGAATCCTTTAGATTCACACCAACAGATATATTTTTTCCAAATTTTATGGTAAATCTTTCTAGTCACAGGCTTTCTGGCCTGAACAAGAGTATCGATAACAGAATCTGAGAATCCTCGCTTCGATAAAATCAAGCGTTCAATCTCCAAGCAGTCAGCTGGAGTGAAACCAGATTCGGATGTTCGAACGGACCCTGAACAAGAAGGTCTCGTCTCAAAGGTAGCTTCCAAGGTGGAGCCGATGACATATTCACCAGATCTGCATACCAAGTCCTGCGTGGCCACGCAGGAGCTATCAAGATCACCGACGCCCTCTCCTGCTTGATCCTGGCTATCAGCCTGGGGATGAGAGGAAATGGCGGGAACACATAAGCTAGTTTGAAGGTCCAAGGTGCTACTAGTGCATCCACTAGAGCCGCCTTGGGATCCCTGGATCTGGCCCCGTAGCAAGGAACTTTGAAGTTCTGACGAGAGGCCATCAGATCCATGTCTGGAATGCCCCACAGGTGAGTGACTTGGGCAAAGATTTCCGGATGGAGTTCCCACTCCCCCGGATGCAATGTCTGCCGACTCAGAAAATCCGCTTCCCAATTTTCCACTCCTGGGATGTGGATAGCAGACAGGTGGCAGGAGTGAGACTCCGCCCAAAGAATAATTTTGGTTACTTCTTCCATCGCTAGGGAACTCCTTGTTCCCCCCTGATGGTTGATGTACGCAACAGTCGTCATGTTGTCTGATTGAAACCGTATGAACCTGGTCCTCGCAAGCTGGGGCCAGGCCTGGAGAGCATTGAATATCGCTCTCAGTTCCAGAATATTTATCGGTAGAAGAGATTCTTCCCGAGACCAAAGACCCTGAGCTTTCAGGGATCCCCAGACCGCGCCCCAGCCTATCAGACTGGCGTCGGTCGTGACAATGACCCACTCTGGTCTGTGGAACATCATCCCTTGAGACAGATTGTCCAGGGACAGCCACCAACGGAGTGAGTCTCTGGTTCTCTGATTTACTTGTATCTTCGGAGACAAGTCTGTATAGTCCCCATTCCACTGACTGAGCATGCACAGTTGTAATGGTCTTAGATGAATGCGCGCAAAAGGAACTATGTCCATCGCCGCCACCATCAACCCGATCACTTCCATGCACTGAGCTATGGAAGGAAGAGGAACGGAATGAAGTATCCGACAAGAGTCCAGAAGCTTTGCTTTTCTGGCCTCTGTTAGAAAGATCCTCATTTCTAAGGAGTCTATAATTGTTCCCAAGAAGGGAACCCTTGTTGACGGGGATAGAGAACTCTTTTCCACGTTCACTTTCCAGCCGTGAGATCTGAGAAAGGCCAGGACAATGTCCGTGTGAGCCTTTGCTTGAGGAAGGGACGACGCTTGAATCAGAAAGTCGTCCAGGTAAGGTACTACTGCAATGCCCCTTGGTCTTAGCACCGCTAGAAGGGACCCTAGTACCTTTGTGAAAATCCTTGGAGCAGTGGCTAATCCGAAAGGAAGCGCCACGAACTGGTAATGTTTGTCCAGGAATGCAAACCTTAGGAACCGATGATGTTCCTTGTGGATAGGAATATGTAGATACGCATCCTTTAAATCCACCGTGGTCATGAATTGACCTTCCTGGATGGAAGGAAGGATAGTTCGAATGGTTTCCATCTTGAACGATGGGACCTTGAGAAATTTGTTTAAGATCTTGAGATCTAGGATTGGTCTGAACGTTCCCTCTTTTTTGGGAACTATGAACAGATTGGAGTAGAACCCCATCCCTTGTTCTCTTAATGGAACAGGATGAATCACTCCCATTTTTAACAGGTCTTCTACACAATGTAAGAACGCCTGTCTTTTTATGTGGTCTGAAGACAACTGCGACCTGTGGAACCTCCCCCTTGGGGGAAGTCCCTTGAATTCCAGAAGATAACCCTGGGAGACTATTTCTAGCGCCCAAGGATCCAGAACATCTCTTGCCCAAGCCTGAGCGAAGAGAGAGAGTCTGCCCCCCACCAGATCCGGTCCCGGATCGGGGGCCAATATTTCATGCTGTCTTGGTAGCAGTGGCAGGTTTCTTGGCCTGCTTTCCCTTGTTCCAGCCTTGCATTGGTCTCCAAGCTGGCTTGGCCTGAGAAGTATTACCCTCTTGCTTAGAGGACGTAGCACCTTGGGCTGGTCCGTTTTTACGAAAGGGACGAAAATTAGGTCTATTTTTTGCCTTGAAGGGCCGATCCTGAGGAAGGGCGTGGCCCTTACCCCCAGTGATATCAGAGATAATCTCTTTCAAGTCAGGACCAAACAGCGTTTTTCCCTTGAAAGGAATGTTTAGTAGCTTGTTCTTGGAAGACGCATCAGCCGACCAAGATTTCAACCAAAGCGCTCTGCGCGCCACAATAGCAAACCCAGAGTTCTTAGCCGCTAACTTAGCCAATTGCAAAGAGGCGTCTAGAGTGAAAGAATTAGCCAATTTGAGAGCATTGATTCTGTCCATAATCTCCTCATAAGGAGGAGAGTCACTATCGAGCACCTTAAGCAGTTCATCAAACCAGAAATATGCGGCAGTAGTGACAGGGACAATGCATGAAATGGGTTGTAGAAGGTAACCCTGCTGAACAAACATCTTTTTAAGCAAACCTTCTAATTTTTTATCCATAGGATCTTTGAAAGCACAACTATCCTCTATGGGAATAGTGGTGCGTTTGTTTAAAGTAGAAACCGCTCCCTCGACCTTGGGGACTGACTGCCATAAGTCCTTTCTGGGGTCGACCATAGGAAACAATTTTTTAAATATGGGGGGAGGGACGAAAGGAATACCGGGCCTTTCCCATTCTTTATTAACAATGTCCGCCACCCGCTTGGGTATAGGAAAAGCTTCTGGGAGCCCCGGCACCTCTAGGAACTTGTCCATTTTACATAGTTTCTCTGGGATGACTAAATTTTCACAATCATCCAGAGTGGATAATACCTCCTTAAGCAAAATGCGGAGATGTTCCAATTTAAATTTAAATGTAATCACATCAGATTCAGCCTGCTGAGAAATGTTCCCTAAATCAGTAATTTCTCCCTCAGACAAAACCTCCCTGGCCCCCTCAGATTGGGTTAGGGGCCCTTCAGAGATATTAATATCAGCGTCGTCATGCTCTTCAGTAACTAAAACAGAGCAGCCACGCTTACGCTGACAAGGGTTAAGTTTGGCTAAAATGTTTTTGACAGAATTATCCATTACAGCCGTTAATTGTTGCATAGTAAGGAGTATTTGCTAGATGTACTAGGGGCCTCCTGAGTGGGCAAGACTCGTGTAGACGAAGGAGGGAATGATGCAGTACCATGCTTACTCCCCTCACTTGAGGAATCATCTTGGGCATCATTGTCATTATCACATAAATCACATTTATTTAAATGAATAGGAATTCTGGCTTCCCCACATTCAGAACACAGTCTATCTGGTAGTTCAGACATGTTAAACAGGCATAAACTTGATCAGAAAGTACAAAAAACGTTTTAAAATAAAACCGTTACTGTCACTTTAAATTTTAAACTGAACACACTTTATTACTGCAATTGCGAAAAAACATGAAGGAATTGTTCAAAATTCACCAAATTTTCACCACAGCGTCTTAAAGCCTTGAAAATATTGCACACCAATTTTGGAAGCTTTAACCCTTAAAATAACGGAACCGGAGCCGTTTTAAGCTTTAAACCCCTTTACAGTCCCTGGTATCTGCTTTGCTGAGACCCAACCAAACCCAAAGGGGAATACGATACCAAATGACGCCTTCAGAAGTCTTTTATAAGTATCAGAGCTCCTCTCACATGCGACTGCATGCCATGCCTCTCAAAAACAAGTGCGCAACACCGGCGCGAAAATGAGACTCTGCCTATGCTTTGGGAAAGCCCCTAAAGAATAAGGTGTCTAAAACAGTGCCTGCCGATATTATTATATCAAAATACCCAGATAAAATGATTCCTCAAGGCTAAATATGTGTTAATAATCAATCGATTTAGCCCAGAAAAAGTCTACAGTTTAAATAAGCCCTTGTGAAGCCCTTATTTACAATCGTAATAAACATGGCTTACCGGATCCCATAGGGAAAATGACAGCTTCCAGCATTACATCGTCTTGTTAGAATGTGTCATACCTCAAGCAGCAAGGGACTGCAAACTGTTCCCCCAACTGAAGTTAATTGCTCTCAACAGTCCTGTGTGGAACAGCCATGGATTTTAGTTACGGTTGCTAAAATCATTTTCCTCATACAAACAGAATTCTTCATCTCTTTTCTGTTTCTGAGTAAATAGTACGTACCAGCACTATTTGAAAATAACAAACTCTTGATTGAATAATGAAAAACTACAGTTAAACACTAAAAAACTCTAAGCCATCTCCGTGGAGATGTTGCCTGTACAACGGCAAAGAGAATGACTGGGGTAGGCGGAGCCTAGGAGGGATCATGTGACCAGCTTTGCTGGGCTCTTTGCCATTTCCTGTTGGGGAAGAGAATATCCCACAAGTAAGGATGACGCCGTGGACCGGACACACCTATGTTGGAGAAAGAAGGAACATTCAGACCGATTTTAGGTCTCAAGATTCTAAACAAATTTCTCAGGGTTCCATCGTTCAAAATGGAAACCATTCGAACAATTCTTCCTACCATCCAGGAAGGTCAATTCATGACCACGGTGGATTTAAAGGATGCGTATCTACATATTCCTATCCACAAGGAACATCATCGGTTCCTAAGGTTCGCCTTTCTGGACAAGCATTACCAGTTTGTGGCACTTCCATTCGGATTAGCCACTGCTCCAAGGATTTTCACAAAGGTACTAGGGTCCCTTCTAGCGGTGCTAAGACCAAGGGGCATTGCAGTAGTACCTTACTTGGACGACATACTGATTCAAGCGTCGTCTCTGTCAAAAGCAAAGGCTCATACGGACATTGTCCTAGCCTTTCTCAGATCTCACGGGTGGAAAGTGAACATAGAAAAAAGTTCTCTGTCCCCGTCAACAAGAGTTCCCTTCTTGGGAACAATAATAGACTCCTTAGAAATGAAGATTTTTCTGACAGAGGCCAGAAAATCAAAACTTCTAAGCTCTTGTCAAGTACTTCATTCTGTTCTTCTTCCTTCCATAGCGCAGTGCATGGAAGTAATAGGTTTGATGGTTGCGGCAATGGACATAGTTCCTTTTGCACGAATTCATCTAAGACCATTACAACTGTGCATGCTCAGACAGTGGAATGGGGATTATACAGACTTGTCTCCGACGATCCAAGTAGATCAAAGAACCAGAGATTCACTCCGTTGGTGGCTGAACCTGGACAACCTGTCACAGGGAATGAGCTTCCGCAGACCAGAGTGGGTCATTGTCACGACCGATGCCAGTCTGGTGGGCTGGGGCGCGGTCTGGGAACCCCTGAAAGCTCAGGGTCTATGGTCTCGGGAAGAATCTCTTCTCCCGATAAACATTCTGGAACTGAGAGTGATATTCAATGCTCTCAAAGCTTGGCCTCAACTAGCAAAGGCCAAATTCATAAGATTTCAATCAGACAACATGACGACTGTTGCATATATCAACCATCTGGGGGGAACAAGGAGTTCCCTGGCGATGGAGGAAGTGACCAAAATAATTCAATGGGCAGAGAATCACTCCTGCCACTTGTCTGCAATCCACATCCCAGGAGTGGAAAATTGGGAAGCGGATTTTCTGAGTCGTCAGACTTTCCATCCGGGGGAGTGGGAACTCCATCCGGAAATCTTTGCCCAAATAACTCAATTATGGGGCATTCCAGACATGGACCTGATGGCGTCTCGTCAGAACTTCAAGGTTCCTTGCTACGGGTCCAGATCCAGGGATCCCAAGGCGACTCTAGTAGATGCACTGATAGCGCCTTGGACCTTCAACCTAGCTTATGTATTCCCACCGTTTCCTCTCATTCCCAGGCTGGTAGCCAGGATCAATCAGGAGAGGGCTTCGGTGATCTTGATAGCTCCTGCGTGGCCACGCAGAACTTGGTATGCAGACCTGGTGAATATGTCATCGGCTCCACCATGGAAGCTACCTTTGAGACAGGACCTTCTTGTTCAAGGTCCATTCGAACATCCGAATCTGGCTTCACTCCAACTGACTGCTTGGAGATTGAACGCTTGATTTTATCAAAGCGTGGGTTTTCAGATTCTGTCATTGATACTCTTGTCCAGGCTAGAAAGCCTGTAACTAGGAAAATTTACCATAAAATATGGAAAAAATATATCTGTTGGTGTGAATCTAAAGGAATCCCATGGAACAAGATAAAAATTCCTAAGATTCTATCCTTTCTACAAGAGGGTTTGGAGAAAGGATTATCTGCAAGTTCTTTGAAGGGACAGATTTCTGCTTTATCTGTTTTACTTCACAAAAAGCTGGCGGCTGTGCCAGATGTTCAAGCTTTTGTTCAGGCTCTGGTTAGAATCAAGCCTGTTTACAAACCTTTGACTCCTCCTTGGAGTCTCAATTTAGTTCTTTCAGTTCTTCAAGGGGTTCCGTTTGAACCCTTACATTCCGTAGATATTAAGTTACTATCTTGGAAAGTTTTGTTTTTGGTTGCAATTTCTTCTGCTAGAAGAGTTTCAGAGTTATCTGCTCTGCAGTGTTCTCCTCCTTATCTGGTGTTCCATGCAGATAAGGTGGTTTTGCGTACTAAACCTGGTTTTCTTCCGAAAGTTGTTTCTAACAAAAACATTAACCAGGAGATAGTTGTGCCTTCTTTGTGTCCGAATCCAGTTTCAAAGAAGGAACGTTTGTTACACAATTTGGATGTAGTTCGGGCTCTAAAATTCTATTTAGAGGCTACAAAGGACTTCAGACAAACATCTTCTTTGTTTGTTGTTTATTCTGGTAAAAGGAGAGGTCAAAAAGCAACTTCTACCTCTCTCTCTTTTTGGCTTAAAAGCATCATCCGATTGGCTTATGAGACTGCCGGACGGCAGCCTCCTGAAAGAATCACAGCTCACCCCACTAGGGCTGTGGCTTCCACATGGGCCTTCAAGAACGAGGCTTCTGTTGATCAGATATGTAAGGCAGCGACTTGGTCTTCACTGCACACTTTTACCAAATTTTACAAATTTGATACTTTTGCTTCTTCTGAGGCTATTTTTGGGAGAAAGGTTTTGCAAGCCGTGGTGCCTTCCATCTAGGTGACCTGATTTGCTCCCTCCCATCATCCGTGTCCTAAAGCTTTGGTATTGGTTCCCACAAGTAAGGATGACGCCGTGGACCGGACACACCTATGTTGGAGAAAACAGAATTTATGCTTACCTGATAAATTACTTTCTCCAACGGTGTGTCCGGTCCACGGCCCGCCCTGGTTTTTTTAATCAGGTCTGATGAATTATTTTCTCTAACTACAGTCACCACGGTATCATATGATTTCTCCTATGCATATTCCTCCTTTACGTCGGTCGAATGACTGGGGTAGGCGGAGCCTAGGAGGGATCATGTGACCAGCTTTGCTGGGCTCTTTGCCATTTCCTGTTGGGGAAGAGAATATCCCACAAGTAAGGATGACGCCGTGGACCGGACACACCGTTGGAGAAAGTAATTTATCAGGTAAGCATAAATTCTGTTTTTCTTTGTCTTGTCAAAGACAACTCCCAGGTTATAATTTACAACGAGTGCAACCAATGCAAACAAGTCGTAGCTCCCACTATCAGTCTCCAAGGGGAGGAGCGTTCTGCATTCCTAAACACAGTTACATTACTAAGGAGGGGGGGGGAGGAGGGGCATCTCAGCTTACAGCTTTTCTCAAAGCAGTTTTCACACACAGGAAAAGGCAATTCACATTAACCTTTTCCAGGCTGAGAACACAATACCACCTCTGCGGGGTAGCCAATCCAGGTATCAACTACTCCACATGATTGTATCATGACATCTTATATTACAGATGACTTCAATTGGGACCGCTGTGCTGTGGGAACGCTAAAGGGAGCTTTTTTTGGTTCCTTGCTACTTTGAATTGTCAGAATTCACACCAGTATTCCATTCTAAAAGAAAACCCCTTTGTGGACAATTTGACTATATAGTCATTTCCTGTTTTATATTTTAATTCAAAGTTTAAAATAATGCTATAAATAAATAATTAAAGTATAAAACTTGTACTCAGATCAATTTTTATAGTAAAAATTTAAATTTATATTTCCTATGAAATTGTGCTGGCATCACCTACCAAATTCTGCCACCCTCAGTTGGGCACCCAGCAAAGTCACAGTAAGTCACATGATCTGCTATGTGGACAAAGTGTTCTATGTAATGAGGACACATGACAAGGTCTGTAGCTAAAATGTTCCTCTCAGTGAGCAGCCAGTGCTTATCACATAATGATGTCTATGACTAGGATGTTCCCTTCAGTGAGTGGCATTTGCTAGTCACATAATGATGTCTGTAGCCAGGATGCTCCCCCTAAGTGAGTAGTTTGTGCTAATACATAATCATGTGTATAACAAGGATCTGCCCCTTCAGGGGATCGCGTGTGCTAGTCGCATAATGTCTGTAACTAGGATGTTCCCCTCAGTGAGTGGCCTGTGAAAGTCACACTATCAGCTTAATGGCCTTAATATCTCACGACCAGCTGGAAGATGCTGTTTTATTGCTATAGCCAGGACACAGTTTCAGTGAGATGTGGTACTGCTGTAAGTTGTGCGGTTACTTATATTACAGTAGCCTTTAAAAGGAGCATCCTGTGGAGCCCCTTTTCATGAAAAGGGGCCAAGTAAATAATGAAAGCATACTGCAAAGTTATTTCATTACGTATAACTAAACATATATATTATAATAATCTCATCTCTGTTTAATGTCCCTTTAAATGGACTTTGTGCAGTTACATTTTCTGCAGTAAAGAAAAATTTAAAAGGGTGAAACATTTTCAATTACTTTGGCATTTCATGGCTAGCTAGAAAACAGATCCTGCAAATTGTACCTTTTGTTTTCCTGTCCCTTTAGTTTCAGTGAGGGAGATTCTCCACCGTTTAGAATCTGTTCTAAGTTCTTAGTTTCCACTGAGCCATTTGGTTCAGAGTTTGAGAGGCCAAGCAAAGAGCGTACCCTCTGGGATCGAACGTCTAATATTGTGTCAGTATAACCAACTTCCTGAAGGTATCTGTGTAGAAAGAAAATGAGAGGCAACTTTAAACAAGTTCTAAAGATTTTTACTGCTATAAGTTGTTATATAAATCCACAGCAATTTATAGAAAATTCTCAGTAAGACAACTTAATTCTAGCATTTAGGTGCTGAGGTATACCAAAAGGAAAATCCAGGACAGCTGTTGTGTGCACCTTGAAAGATTTGACCAGAAGTTTGCCCATATGTATCGGTCCTAGCATCTTTATTGGAATTCTATTGCACTAATCAAACACCTATTTATGCAAATTAGTCTAAAACATGCTACCCAACAACTTGGGATCATGACTCCTTGTTCTGGTATTGCTCTTGAAATACATATTCTACTACTAGTCACTGAAAAGGCTAGGCAACATAATCCAGTTTGTTTTTTCTGCTTCTCACTCTCCAAAAGAAGAGTTAAGAGACTGTAACCAAATTCCCTACATAAGCCCTTACTTATTTACTTACTGCCTTAACAGCTGCCGGCCTTGTTTCCATGTCAGCTGACTATTTTGAGACCCTGGAGGAAGATCTGATTCTTTGGTTTCTTCTGCAAGGAGAGAGCAAAGGTAAACAAACTAATAGTGAGAAAACAAAAACAAACTTCCCAAACGTCACATATAAAACTACTTCTAGATTTGAGTCTCCTTCCTGTTGCCAACATTACGCAACGTAGATGGCTCCAAAATAAAACTAAAAAGGGACCAACATAGTTCTGGCTGTGGTATTTTCTTCAACTTAAAAACAGGTTAAGAAAAATTGACAAACATCACACTTTTTAGAGCAAATTATGCACTTTTACCTCCAGGGCTTACAACAGTAAACCGAGATAGTGATATGTTAAACTAAACCTTTACTACTACTTTAAATTAGAAACATTTTACTAAATAAGGGCCAGATTAAGAGTGGCTTGCCAACAGTTGTACGCAAACGATAGTGTTTATTGCAGCTGTTGAAAGTAAATGCGAACGCATGAGCTCAGGGGCGTATTACTGCCTAGGCAAACTAGGCACGGGCCTAGGGCGTCAGTTTAGAGGGGGTGGTAATTTTTAAAGCCTCTGTGCTGGCTTATACTTCTAATACCGGAGCGTGTGTCTTACTCGGGCACATAATCTGGTGTGCATAGAACCAAGTTTTTTTTACACACCCCTCAAGCTATACTGATCTCCATTACTGGGCTTCTTTCGGCTTTATTGTATGGCACAATGAACCTGGAAGAAGCCCAGTATAGCGTGGGAGAAACATGCGTAGTTTCTACATTGCAAGAGGGGATGTAGGACCACAGTGAACACTCCAGTCCAGCCGGACAGTTTTTGACCGAGGAGAATTTGCTGCGCCTGCTAGCATTTTGAATGCAATGTGAGTGGAATCCAACAAGTGCAGTACCACGGCAGATGGCTGTCATAACAGTAAAAACAATTAAAAGCAGTGTCAATAACACAGAGGGTTGGGATAAGTAACGTTATAAGACTGATGTACAGTATGTACCGTAACAAAACTGTTTTATTTAGAGGAGGATACATACATTTTTCCAGCAATCCAGTTTTGCAGGAAGTGAAGATTTTAGCATTTAAGATGGTATACAGCTAGATGGCCAGGGGCAGTATATTAGGTATGCAAACGGAGCTTATTAAAAAGGCAGGGGAAATAAGGTGCAGTAAATTTTGCCATGCTCTATAATGAAATATATATATATATATATATATATATATATATATATATATATATATATATATATATATATATATATATATATATATATATGTATAATGTGACCAGAGTGGATGCAAGCCCTGGTGAACATCTACTTGAAGACATTTTTTTACACCCTGAATAAAAAAAAATTATGTAAAAAAAAAAGGCCTTAAACCTGGGGAGGGTGGGGGGTAGGGGGGCAGCAGAATTTTGAATGCCTAGGGCAGCACAAAACCTAAAAATGCCACTGCATGAGCTTAATCGTGATTTATGCTAGAATGGTTACCACAACCACAGAGCTCCAGCTGTTTCACAAAATAAAAAAATCACAAAACACATCAAAAACATAATTTATGTAAGAACTTACCTGATAAATTCATTTCTTTCATATTAGCAAGAGTCCATGAGCTAGTGACGTATGGGATATACATTCCTACCAGGAGGGGCAAAGTTTCCCAAACCTCAAAATGCCTATAAATACACCCCTCACCACACCCACAATTCAGTTTAACGAATAGCCAAGAAGTGGGGTGACAAAAAAGTGCGAAAGCATATAAAATAAGGAATTGGAATAATTGTGCTTTATACAAAATCATAACCACCACAAAAAAAGGGCGGGCCTCATGGACTCTTGCTAATATGAAAGAAATGAATTTATCAGGTAAGTTCTTACATAAATTATGTTTTCTTTCATGTAATTAGCAAGAGTCCATGAGCTAGTGACGTATGGGATAATGACTACCCAAGATGTGGATCTTTCCACACAAGAGTCACTAGAGAGGGAGGGATAAAATAAAGACAGCCAATTCCTGCTGAAAATAATCCACACCCAAAATAAAGTGTAACGAAAAACATAAGCAGAAGATTCAAACTGAAACCGCTGCCTGAAGTACTTTTCTACCAAAAACTGCTTCAGAAGAAGAAAATACATCAAAATGGTAGAATTTAGTAAAAGTATGCAAAGAGGACCAAGTTGCTGCTTTGCAGATCTGGTCAACCGAAGCTTCATTCCTAAACGCCCAGGAAGTAGAAACTGACCTAGTCGAATGAGCCGTAATTCTCTGAGGCGGAGTTTTACCCGACTCAACAGAAGCAAGATGAATTAAAGATTTCAACCAAGATGCCAAAGAAATAGCAGAAGCTTTCTGGCCTTTTCTAGAACCGGAAAAGATAACAAATAGACTAGAAGTCTTACGGAAAGATTTCGTAGCTTCAACATAATATTTCAAAGCTCTAACAACATCCAAAGAATGCAACGATTTCTCCTTAGAATTCTTAGGATTAGGACATAATGAAGGAACCACAATTTCCCTACTAATGTTGTTGGAATTCACAACTTTAGGTAAAAATTCAAAAGAAGTTCGCAACACTGCCTTATCCTGATGAAAAATCAGAAAAGGAGACTCACAAGAAAGAGCAGATAATTCAGAAACTCTTCTGGCAGAAGAGATGGCCAAAAGGAACAAAACTTTCCAAGAAAGTAATTTAATGTCCAATGAATGCATAGGTTCAAACGGAGAAGCTTGAAGAGCTCCCAGAACCAAATTCAAACTCCATGGAGGAGAAATTGACTTAATGACAGGTTTTATACGTACCAAAGCTTGTACAAAACAATGAATATCAGGAAGAATAGCAATCTTTCTATGAAAAAGAACTGAAAGAGCAGAGATTTGTCCTTTCAAAGAACTTGCGGACAAACCCTTATCTAAACCATCCTGAAGAAACTGTAAAATTCTCGGTATTCTAAAAGAATGCCAAGAAAAATGATGAGAAAGACACCAAGAAATATAAGTCTTCCAGACTCTATAATATATCTCTCGAGATACGGATTTACGAGCCTGTAACATAGTATTAATGACAGAGTCAGAGAAACCTCTTTGACCAAGAATCAAGCGTTCAATCTCCATACCTTTAAATTTAAGGATTTCAGATCCTGATGGAAAAAGGGACCTTGTGACAGAAGGTCTGGTCTTAACGGAAGAGTCCACGGTTGGCAAGAGGCCATCCGGACAAGATCCGCATACCAAAACCTGTGAGGCCATGCCGGAGCTACCAGCAGAACAAATGAGCATTCCTTCAGAATCTTGGAAATTACTCTTGGAAGAAGAACTAGAGGCGGAAAGATATAGGCAGGATGATACTTCCAAGGAAGTGATAATGCATCTACTGCCTCCGCCTGAGGATCCCGGGATCTGGACAGATACCTGGGAAGTTTCTTGTTTAGATGGGACGCCATCAGATCTATTTCTGGAAGTTCCCACATTTGAACAATCTGAAGAAATACCTCTGGGTGAAGAGACCATTCGCCCGGATGCAACGTTTGGCGACTGAGATAATCCGCTTCCCAATTGTCTATACCTGGGATATGAACCGCAGAGATTAGACAGGAGCTGGATTCCGCCCAAACCAAAATTCGAGATACTTCTTTCATAGCCAGAGGACTGTGAGTCCCTCCTTGATGATTGATGTATGCCACAGTTGTGACATTGTCTGTCTGAAAACAAATGAACGATTCTCTCTTCAGAAGAGGCCAAAACTGAAGAGCTCTGAAAATTGCACGGAGTTCCAAAATATTGATCGGTAATCTCACCTCCTGAGATTCCCAAACTCCTTGTGCTGTCAGAGATCCCCACACAGCTCCCCAACCCGTGAGACTTGCATCTGTTGAAATTACAGTCCAGGTCGGAAGCACAAAAGAAGCCCCCTGAATCAAACAATGGTGATCTGTCCACCATGTTAGAGAGTGTCGAACAATCGGTTTTAAAGATATTGTTTGAGAAATCTTCGTGTAATCCTTGCACCATTGCTTCAGCATACAGAGCTGAAGAGGTCGCATGTGAAAACGAGCAAAGGGGATCGCGTCCGATGCAGCAGTCATAAGACCTAGAATTTCCATGCATAAGGCTACCGAAGGGAATGATTGTGACTGAAGGTTTCGACAAGCTGCAATCAATTTTAGACGTCTCTTGTCTGTTAAAGACAGAGTCATGGACACTGAATCCATCTGGAAACCCAGAAAGGTTACCCTTGTCTGAGGAATCAAAGAACTTTTTTGTAAATTGATCCTCCAACCATGATCTTGAAGAAACAACACAAGTCGATTCGTATGAGATTCTGCTAAATGTAAAGACTGAGCAAGTACCAAGATATCGTCCAAATAAGGAAATACCACAATACCCTGTTCTCTGATTACAGACAGAAGGGCACCGAGAACCTTTGTAAAAATTCTTGGAGCTGTAGCTAGGCCAAACGGCAGAGCCACAAACTGGTAATGCTTGTCCAGAAAAGAGAATCTCAGGAACTGATAATGATCTGGATGAATCGGAATATGCAGATATGCATCCTGTAAATCTATTGTGGACATATAATTCCCTTGCTGAACAAAAGGCAAGATAGTCCTTACAGTTACCATCTTGAACGTTGGTATTCGTACATAACGATTCAATATTTTTAGATCCAGAACTGGTCTGAAGGAGTTCTCCTTCTTTGGTACAATGAAGAGATTTGAATAAAACCCCATCCCCTGTTCCGGAACTGGAACTGGCATAATTACTCCAGTCAACTCTAGATCTGAAACACATTTCAGAAACGCTTGAGCTTTTACTGGATTTACTGGGACACGGGAAAGAAAAAATCTCTTTGCAGGAGGTCTCATCTTGAAACCAATCCTGTACCCTTCCGAAACAATGCTCTGAATCCAAAGATTGTGAACAGAATTGATCCAAATTTCTTTGAAAAAACGTAACCTGCCCCCTACCAGCTGAGCTGGAATGAGGGCCGCACCTTCATGTGGACTTAGAAGCAGGCTTTGCCTTTCTAGCTGGCTTGGATTTATTCCAGACTGGAGATGGTTTCCAAACTGAAACTGCTCCTGAAGATGAAGGATCAGGCTTTTGTTCTTTGTTGAAACGAAAGGAACGAAAACGATTATTAGCCCTACTTTTACCTTTAGATTTTTTATCCTGTGGTAAAAAAGTTCCTTTCCCACCAGTAACAGTTGAAATGATGGAATCCAACTGAGAACCAAATAATTTGTTACCCTGGAAAGAAATAGAAAGTAAAGTTGATTTAGAAGCCATATCAGCATTCCAAGTTTTAAGCCATAAAGCTCTTCTAGCTAAAATAGCTAGAGACATAAACCTGACATCAACTCTGATAATATCAAAAATGGCATCACAGATAAAATTATTAGCATGTTGTAGAAGAATAATAATATCATGAGAATCACGATGTGTTACTTGTTGCGCTAAAGTTTCCAACCAAAAAGTTGAAGCTGCAGCAACATCAGCCAAAGATATAGCAGGTCTAAGAAGATTACCTGAACACAGATAAGCTTTTCTTAGGAAGGACTCAATTTTCCTATCTAGAGGATCCTTAAACGAAGTACCATCTGACGTAGGAATAGTAGTACGTTTAGCAAGGGTAGAAATAGCCCCATCAACTTTAGGGATTTTGTCCCAAAATTCCAATCTGTCAGACGGCACAGGATATAAATGCTTAAAACGTTTAGAAGGAGTAAATGAATTACCCAATTTATCCCATTCTTTGGATATTACTGCAGAAATAGCATTAGGAACAGGAAAAACTTCTGGAATAACCACAGGAGCTTTAAATACCTTATCCAAACGTTTAGAATTAGTATCAGGAGGACCAGAATCCTCTATTTCTAAAGCAATTAGTACTTCTTTAAGTAAAGAACGAACAAATTCCATTTTAAATAAATATGAAGATTTATCAGCATCAACCTCAGAGACAGAATCCTCTGAACCAGAGGAGTCATCAGAATCAGAATGATGATGTTCATTTAAAAATTCGTCTGTAGGAAGAGAAGTTTTAAAAGATTTTTTACGTTTACTAGAAGGAGAAATAACAGACATAGCCTTCTTTATGGATTCAGAAACAAAATCTCTTATATCATCAGAAACATTCTGCACCTTAGATGTTGAAGGGACTGCAACAGGCAATGGTACTTTACTAAAGGAAATATTATCTGCTTTAACAAGTTTGTCATGACAATCAATACAAACAGCTGGAGAAATGGCTACCAAAAGTTTACAGCAGATGCACTTAGCTTTGGTAGATTCAGCACTTGACAGCGATTTTCCTGTAGTATCTTCTGACTCAGATGCAACGTGAGACATCTTGCAATATGTAAGAGAAAAAACAACATATATATAAAGCAAAATTGATCAAATTCCTTAAATGACAGTTTCAGGAATGGGAAAAAATGCCAATAACAAGCCTCTAGCAACCAGAAGCAATAAAAAATGAGACTTAAATAATTGAAACTAAAGCGACGCCCATATTATTTGGCGCCTAAATGCTTTTGGCGCCAAAATGACGCCACATCCGGAACGCCGACATTTTTGGCGCGAAATAACGTCAAAAAATGACGTAACTTCCGGCGACACGTTTGACGCCGGAAACGGAAATAGAATTTTGCGCCAAAAAAGTCCGCGCCAAAAATGACGTAATAAAATGAAGCATTTTCAGCCCCCGCGAGCCTAATAGCCCACCGGGAAGAGTCAAATTTTTGAAGGTAAGAAAAATGAATAAATCAAAAAATGCATTATCCCAAATATGAAACTGACTGTCTGAAAATAAGGAAAGTTGAACATTCTGAGTCAAGGCAAATAAATGTTTGAATACATATATTTAGAACTTTATAAACAAAGTGCCCAACCATAGCTTGGAGTGTCACAGAAAATAAGACTTACTTACCCCAGGACACTCATCTACATATAGCAGATAGCCAAACCAGTACTGAAACGAGAATCAGTAGAGGTAATGGTATATATAAGAGTATATCGTCGATCTGAAAAGTGAGGTAAGAGATGAATCTCTACGACCGATAACAGAGAACCTATGAAATAGACCCCGTAGAAGGAGATCACTACATTCAAATAGGCAATACTCTTCTCACATCCCTCTGACATTCACTGCACGCTGAGAGGAAAACCGGGCTCCAACTTGCTGCGGAGCGCATATCAACGTAGAATCTAGCACAAACTTACTTCACCACCTCCATCGGAGGCAAAGTTTGTAAAACTGAATTGTGGGTGTGGTGAGGGGTGTATTTATAGGCATTTTGAGGTTTGGGAAACTTTGCCCCTCCTGGTAGGAATGTATATCCCATACGTCACTAGCTCATGGACTCTTGCTAATTACATGAAAGAAAATACATTTAATATATAAATGCATAAAGTGCCAAACCATAGCTGAGGTGTCTTAAGAAATAAAAAACATACTTACCAAAAGACACCCATCCACATATAGCAGATAGCCAAACCAGTACTAAAACAGTTATTAGTAGAGGTTATGGTAAATTGAGAGTATATCGTCGATCTGAAAAGGGAGGTAGGAGATGAATCTCTACGACCGATAATAGAGAACCTATGAAATAGACCCCCGTTAGGGAAATCATCGTATTCAATAAGTGATACTCCCTTCACGTCCCTCTGACATTCGCTGTACTCTGAGAAGCGCATATCAACGTAGAAATCTTAGCACAAACTTACTTCACCACCTCCATTGGAGGCAAAGTTTGTAAAACTGAATTGTGGGTGTGGTGAGGGGTGTATTTATAGGCATTTTGAGGTTTGGGAAACTTTGCCCCTCCTGGTAGGATTGTATATCCCATATGTCACTAGCTCATGGACTCTTGCCAATTACATGAAAGAAATACAGTTACCCTCCTAACACTATCAGGGGGGAAACAAATGAATAAAATATTGCACAAAAAAAGTTATAAGGGCTCAAAGATATGAGGTCTCAGGTGTTAGAAGAAAAAAAAAACAGGCAGGCAAATGGCTTTAACAGAGATACATACATATAAATGTCTAAATAAATATAATAAATATATGTTTGTACATGTGTATTTATATGTGTATATATGCATTTACAGACATATATACACACACATACACAAATATATATGTACACACACACATACATATATACAAGTGCTTTGGAGCCCTTTGTAGTTAAAGTTATGGTAAACTCTCCCCTTTATAAACAGAATGTTTTTAGCTGTAGTGAAATTCATCAATTATAATGAAGATGCGCTATAACTTAGTTTTAAAAAAAAAAAATAATAATAATAAATCAAATTCTCCGTTCTCCAATCAGCACTCTCCCCTTTGAGCGCCTTTTGTAGTAGCTAGAGCGCTGATTGGACACAAACATTTATGCAATATTCATATTTAAGTGTTTTCTTCTCTGTGTTTTTTTCCCCCTCTCTCTATACATATTCAACA
Organism: Bombina bombina; assembly: GCF_027579735.1. Taxonomy (NCBI): domain Eukaryota; kingdom Metazoa; phylum Chordata; class Amphibia; order Anura; family Bombinatoridae; genus Bombina; species Bombina bombina. The sequence continues at coordinate 253,299,983 of NC_069499.1, read as the reverse complement.
CCACTTGAAATATGTTTATGGGTTTTCTGCTACAAATCCGTAGACGCTGCCTTGAGCTTTGCAGGAACAGTATCAGAACATTATACTTGGTATCTGTGCAACTTGCAACATGTTCAATTGAGAGGCTGTCAAGGTGTTAGGTATTCAGCCTTGTGCCTACAGGCACATTGCCTCTACAACACAGTCACACACCATGGTCTGCTTCGGGTGAAGCTCTTGGGACCTAAAATCTCTGGCAGACGACCTTACTGGTATTGGCACTAGCCACACTCCTCCTTAGGGCTAATCGGAGAAGAATGCTCTTGGGGTAAGAGGTCTGAAGGTGGTCCAGTGTACACCCATTTGATTCAACATGAACTATTTGAATCAAAAGTTTTTTCCTTATACACGAAGATTTTGTTTGCTGCGATTGATCATACTGGGGGTTCTAGTTCTGTATATGGCAGCTTATCTACCATGATAATTTGTATTTAGGTGGTTTCACCCTTGTGTTTTTTAAAACAAAAATGCATACTGACTTGCAATATTGGAGGAGTTTGCTTATGTTTAATTAAATTTCAAATTGGTTTAAAATAGTGCTGTATCCCCTTACGTTTGGTAGAGAGTTTATATATCGCCTCCAGCTTCTATATAATATTGGTTACACACACACACACACACACATTATACATACATACATATAAAACACACAATTGTAGGATGTCAGTAATTATTTTTTCTCTAAGTTTGCTTTTTCTTCTCTGCCATTTACAACTCTAACATACAGAGGGGGCATGTCAGTCTTTTCACTACAGTGATTTTTATGAGGCAATGACAACAACACAGAGTGATAGAAACAGTGTCCCCATCAAGACACAACCCCTTAAAGGGACATAAAACAAGTTAGGATAGAGACAAAATAATATAGTACGTACTTTAATTACTTTACCTGCAAATTTATACTGCAGTGCCTCGCCATAAACACTTTCTTTTTAGTTTCTGAATTGTAAAGCTCTAACTCCCCCCACACAATTCCTTTTATGGCTGTGTCTATGTTTATTGTTCTTTTGGTAGAATGCAAAAGTGAATAGGGATTATCTGCTGGAGCATGTCTAGAAGCTGTGAACTCAGTTGAAATACAATGCCTGTCTCTAAACACTGATAAGAGGGGTGGAATTGGCTGCACCAAGCAGCTTAGCTATGTAATTCATTTTGCTTATTTTTGAAAATTAATTTAAAAATACTTGCCAGCAATTTTTAAACAAATTTTTTATGCAAACGATTTCACATTAATTAACCCTTTCAGGATATGCACAGATCTCAACCTGTTTTATGGCACTTTAAGTCAATTAGAGTTGTAAAACTAGGATATCTTAATACATGTTTTATACATGTATGTTACAGGGTGACCAAATATGACAGGCATTTAAAGTTTGGTATCAAGATAACTCATTATTTAACAATGAGATTGCTTATAAAAAGGTATATGTATATATGTTATCCTATAACTTCTGTCAGGGTTTTCAATGTGATTTATGGCATTTCATAAAAAAGGGGTGGCTACATTCCTTGCTCACTCTGGGCTTGGTCAGAAACCTGATTTTTGTTTTATTTTATTTTTTATTGTGGTTTTAGCAAAAACAGAACTTACCTGATAATTTAATTTCTTTCATAGTGGCGAGAGTCCACAAACAGTTATGTATGGCATACACAGTCCTACTAGGAGGCGGCAAAGTTTCCCAAACCTCAAAAGCCTATATAACCCCCCACCTCACACAAACCGCCAAGTGGAGGTGTTTAAAAGGAGTAAAAGCCAATAATGAGGAGCAGGAGAAAAAAAAAAAAAAAAAAATTTGCTATAAATCAAAAAAAGTTAACCCAACTCAAAATGGGTGGGGCATCGTGGACTCTTGCCATCGTAAAAGAAATGAATCAGGTAAGCTTTTAAATCATCTTTTCTTTCATATAGGTCACGAGAGTCCACAAGCTGTTATGTATGGGCTATGATACCCAAGATGTGGAAGTCCACAAGTAACAAGAAAGGGAGGGATAGAATAAAAACAGCTTTTTTTCACTGACAAATTAAATCCAAAATAATGTCTTATCACAAAAACTCAAAATATAGGTGCAAATATCAAAATTGGGAAAACTGCCTTAAGGACCTTTCTACCAAAAGCTGGTTCTGACGAGGCAAAAACATTGAAATTGTAAAATGTAGTAAAGGTATGCAGGGAAGACCAAGTGGCCGCTTTGCAAATTTGATTAACTGAAGCCTCATTCTTGAAAGACCAAGATGTGGCAATCAATCTAGTAAAATGAGCTGTAATTCTCTGAGGCGGAGGCTGACCCACCTCTAAATAAGTTTAGTGAATCAAAAGTTTCAACCAAGAGGTTAAAGAAATAAAGGGCTTCTGGCCTTTTTTTAGGACCAGAAAAAAGGACACACAGACTAGACGTCTGTCTGAAATACTTAATGGCATTAACATAATATTTTAATCCTCTAACAACATCCAAAGAATGTAAAGATTTTTCAGAAGCATTTTTTGGATTTGGATACAAAAAGAACAATAATTTCCCTATTAATGTTGTAAGAGTTAACTTTAGATGGGGGGAAAAAAAAAAAAAAAAAACATAATTTATGCTTACCTGATAAATTTATTTCTCTTGTAGTGTATCCAGTCCACGGATCATCCATTACTTATGGAATATATTCTCCTTCCCAACAGGAAGTTGCAAGAGTCCACCCACAGCAAAGCTGCTATATAGCTCCTCCCCTAACTGCCATATTCAGTCATTCGACCGAAAACATGCAGAGAAAGGAAAAACCATAGGGTGCAGTGGTGACTGTAGTTCAAATGAAAAAATTACCTGCCTTAAAGTGACAGGGCGGGCCGTGGACTGGATACACTACAAGAGAAATAAAATTTATCAGGTAAGCATAAATTATGTTTTCTCTTGTTAAGTGTATCCAGTCCACGGATCATCCATTACTTATGGAATACCAATACCAAAGCTAAAGTACACGGATGATGGGAGGGACAAGGCAGGTACTTAAACGGAAGTTACCACTGCCTGTAAAAAACCCTTTCTCCCAAAAATAGCCTCCGAAGAAGCAAGGTATCAAATTTGTTAAATTTGAAAAGTATGAAGCGCAGACCAAGACTCCGTCTTGTAAATCTGTTCAACAGAAGCCACATTTAAAAAAGGCCCAAGTGAAAACCACAGCTCTAGTAGAATGAGCTGTAATCCCTTCAGGAGGCTGCTGTCCAGCAGTCTCATAAGCTAAATGAATTATGCTTTTTAACCAAAAAGACAGAGAGGCGGCTGAAGTCTTTTGACCTCTCCTCTGTCCGAATAGACAACAAACAAGGTGAACGTTTGATGAAAACTGTAGTAGCTTGTAAGTAAAACTTTAAAGCACAAACCACGTCCAATATTGTGTAATAGACGTTCCTTCTTTGAGGAAGGATTAGGATACAAGCATGGAACAACTATCTCTTGAGTGATGTACTTGTTAGATACCACCTTAGGAAAAAACCCAGGTTGGTACGCAGGACTACCTTATCCGTACGAAGGACCAGATAAGGAGAATCACATTGTAACACAGATAACTTGGAGACTCTACGAGTCGAGGAATTAGCTACCCAAAAGGAACTTTCCAAGATAAAGATTGATATCTATGGAACAAAAAAGGTTCAAACGGAACTTCTTGAAGAACCTTAAGAATCAGGTTTAAGCTCCATGGCGGAGCAACAGTTTTAAACACAGGCTTGGATCTAACCAAAGCCTGACCAAATGCCTGAACGTCTAGAATACCTGCCAGACGCTTGTGCAAAAAAATAGACAGAGTAAAAATCTGTCCCCTTTTAAGGAATTAGCTGACAACCCTTTTCTCAAAAACATCTTGGAGAAAAGATAATATCCTGGGAATCCAGACTTTACTCCATGAGTAACCCTTGGATTAATAACAATCAGATATTTACACCATATCTATGTTCAATTTTCCTAGAGACAGGCTTTCATGTCTGTATTAAGGTATCAATGACTGATTCGGAGAAGCCATGCTTTGATAACATCAAGCGTTCAGTCTCCAGGCAGTCCATCTCAGATTGATTCTATTTAGATGGTTGAAAGGACCCTGAGGTAGAGGGACCTGTCTCAGAAGCAGAGACCGTGATGGAAAGGATGACATGTCCACCAGATCTGCATACCAGGTCCTGCGCGGCTACGCAGGCGCTGTCAAAAACACCAAAGCCCTCTCCTGCTTGGTCTTGACCTCCGGAGGAAATCCCACTCACCCGGAAGAAAAGTCTGACGACTTAGAAAATCCACCTCCCAGTTCTCAACACCTGGGATATGGATAGCTGATAGACAAGAGTGAGTCTCTGTCCAGTGAATTATTGTAAGACTTCTAACATCGCTAGGGAACTTCTGTTCCCCCTTGATGGCTGATGTAAGCCACAGTCGTGTATATTGACCGACTGAGTATGATGTACCTCAGAGTTGCTAACTGAGGCCAAGTCTGAAGAGCATGGAATATCACTCCCAGTTCCAGAATATTTATTAGAAGGAGGGTCTCCTCCTAAGTCCACTATCCCTGAGCCTTCAGGGAGTTCCAGACTGCATCCCAACCTAAAAGGCTGGCATCTATTGTAACAATTGTCCCATCTGACCTGCGGAAGGTCATACCCTTGGACAGATGGACCCGACATAGTCACCAGAGAAGAGAATCTCTGGTCTCTTGGTCCAGGTTTAACAGGGGGACAAATCTGTGTAATCCCCGTTCCTCTGACTGAGCATGCATAGTTGCAGCGGTCTGAAATGTAGACGTGCAAACGGTACTATGTCCCTTGCCGCTACCATTAAGCCGATTTCATTCATGTACTGAGCCACCGAAGGGAGCGGATGGGATGAAAAAACACGGCAGAAATTTAGAAACTTTGACAACCTGGACTCTGTCAGGTAAATTTTCATTTCTACAGAATCTATCAGAGTCCCTAGGAGGGAAACCCTTGAGATTGGGGATAGAGAACTCTTTCCTTGTTCACTTTCCACCCATGTGATCTCAGAAATGCCAGTACTACGTCCGTATGAGACTGGGAAATTTGGATGTTTGACGCCTGTATCAGGATGTCGTCTAAATAAGGGGCCACTTCTATGCCCCGACCGCCAAAGCGACCCCAGAACCTCCATAAAGATTCTTGGGGCTGTAGATATCCCAAAGGAAAGAGCTACAAACTGGTAATGCCTGTCTAGAAAGGCAAACCTGAAAAACGATGGTGATCTTTATGCATCACAATGTGAGGATAAGCATCCTTCAAATCCATTGTAGTCCTCTATTGACTCTCCTGGATCATAGTTAAGATGGTACGAATAGTTTCCATCTTAAATGACGGAATTCTGAGGAATTTGTTTAAGATCTTTAGATCCAAAATAGGTCTGAAGGTTCCCTCTCCTTGGGAACCACAAACAGATTTGAGTAAAAACTCTGTCCCTGTTCCTCTCTTGGAACTGGATGGATCTCGTACACAATGTAAGAATGCCTCCTTCTTTATCTGGTTTGCAGATAATTGTGAAAGGCGAAATCTCCCCTTTTTTTGGGGGGGAATCTTTGAAATCCAGAAGATATCTCTGGGATATAAATTCCAATGCCTAGGGATCCTGGGCATCTCTTGCCCACGCCTGGGCGAAGAATGAAAGTCTGCCCCCTATAGGATCCGTTACCGGATAGGGGTCCGTTCCTTCATGCTGCCTTAGAGGCAGCAGCAGGCTCCTTGGCCTGCTTATCTTTGTTCCAGGTCCGATTGTCTCCAGACCGCCTTGGACTGAGCAAAAATTCCCTCTTGTTTTGCCTTAGAGGAAGAGGATGCCACACCTGCCCTGAAGTTTTTAAAAGGCACGAAAATTAGACCTTTTTTTGGCCCTTGATTTGGACCTATCCTGAGGAAGGGCATGACCTTTTCCTCCAGTGATATAAGCAATAATCTCCTTCAAACCAGGCCCGAATAGGGTCTGCCCCTTGAAGGGAAGTTAAGTAGCTTATTTATTAAAGTCACGACAGCTGACCATGATATAAGCCATAGCGCTCTAGTATAGTAAAAAACAGAATACTTAGCCGTTAGTCTAGTCAAATGAACAAGGCATCAGAAAACAAAGGAATTGGCTAGCATAAGCTTGTCAAATATATTCATCCAATGGAGTCGCTTAACTGTAAAGCCTCATCAAGAGACTCAACCCAGAACGCTGCTGCAGCAGCAGTGACAGAAGCAATGTATGCAAGGGGCTGCAGGATAAAACCCTGTTGAATAAACATTTTTTATCCATTGGATCTAAAAAGCACAACTGTCCTCGTCAGAGGTAGTGGTACGCTTAGCTAGAGTAGAAACTCTTCTCTCCACCTTAGGAACTGTCTGCCAGAAGTCCCGTGTGGTGGTAGCTATTAAAAAACATTCTTCTAACAAATAGGAGGGGAAGAGAAAGGCACACCTGGTCTATCCCATTCCTTATTAAAAAATTTTTAGTAAACCTCTTTAGGTATTGGAAAAACATCAGTACACACCGGCACTGCATATTATTTATCCAGTCTACACAATTTCTCTGGCCCTGCGATTGTACACATTCATTCAGAGCAGCCAAAGCCTCCCTGAGCAACAAGTGGAGGTTCTCAAGCATAAATTTTAAATGTAGAAATATCAGAATCAGGTTAAATCATCTTCCGAGTCAAAAAAATCACCCACAGACTAAGCATATTGTGAGGTAGTATCATACATGGTTCTTAAAGCGTCTGTATGCTCTGTATC
>NC_069499.1:253285704-253288204 GCF_027579735.1 Bombina bombina | reverse complement strand
TAGTACTGGGTTAGGGACCGTACCTTCATGATGTCTTAGAGGCTGGATTAGGTTTCTTATTCTGCTTGGATTTATTCCAATTTGAAGATAGTCTCCAGAGTGAGCCAGAGGGTTTAGGGGAGGAGTCAGTTTTCTGTTCTGACGAAAGGAACGAAAACGATTGGAAACTTTAAAGGGAGCATTAAATTTCCATTTAGACTTTTTGTCCTGAGGAAGAAAAACTCCCTTACATTCAGTAATCCTATATAATAAAAAGGCCAGGTATGTTTGTCATAAGCTGTCATGCGCAGTAGAGACTGTGCGAGGACAAACATACCTGGCCATTTGTGAAGATCAGACAGCAGAGAGGGTGGGCAAGAGCAGACATGGCCAAACTGGAGCGGGCGTGGCGGGATGCCGGCATGTTGGGTGTGTTGCCGGGCGGGAACGCTGCACTACAGAAAATGGCCCGTGTACACGGGCTTTAGAACTAGTAGTAGAAATAATAGAATCCAGTTGAGACCCAAATAAGTTCTTTCCTTGGAAAGAAAGAAATAGTAATCTAGTTTTAGATACCATATCAGCATTCCATGATTTAAGCAATAAAGCTCTTTTGGTAAGAATAGCTAAAGACAAATTTTTAATGTTATTTTTCATTATATCAAATACTGCATAGCAAATAAAATTATTTGCATATTGAAGTAAATTCAAAAGATTAGAACATTCAGGGTCAGAAGACAACTGCTGAGCTAGATTGGATAATCAGAAAGTAGAAGCAGCAGCTACGCCAGCAATAGAAATAGCTGGTCTAAAAAAATATGGTCTAAGAATATAGCCAGTATGTAAACATGCCCTTAAAGGGACATGACATTTTTTCCTTTCATGATTCAGATAGAGAATACAATTTTAAACAACTTTCTAATTTACTTATATTTTCTAATTTGTTTAATTCTATTGGTATCATTTGATGAAGGAACAGCAATGCACTGATGGTTTCTAACTGAACTTCATGGGTGAGCCAATCACAATCTATATATCTATATCGATATATACATGCAGCCACCAATCAACAGCTAGAACCTAGGTTCTCTGCTGCTCATGAGCTTGCCTAAATAAACCTTTCAGCAAAGGATAACAAAACAAGAAAGCAAATTAAATAATAGAAGTAAATTAGAAAGTTGTTTAAAATTGTATACTCTATCTAAATCAAGAAAGACATTTTTTGGGTTTCATGTCCCTTTAAATAATATTAAAGTTTTCTATCTAAAGGTTCTTTAAAAGAAGTACTGTCTTCTAAGGGAATATTAGTGGAAACGACCCCGTCAACTTTGGGAACCATTTTCCATAACTATAAATTAGCAGTATGTAAAAGATATACCGTATTTTCCGGTGTATAAGACGACTGGGCGTATAAGACGACCCCCTACTTTTAATTTTAAAAATATAGGGTTTGTGCTATACTCGCCGTATAAGACTACCCCCCTTACCCACTCAATGAATGCAACAAGCACACCAAATAAAAATTAAAAAACAGATTTCATTTCAATATGGTAAATTTAATTCAAATGCTTATGACATGAAGGTACATAGCAGGAAAACTCTCACTTATAAACATAAGGCTGTTTGCCATTAAGCATGTAAACTCACTTATAAACATAAGGCTGTTTGCCATTAAGCATGTAAACTCACTTATAAACATAAGGCTGTTTGCCATTAAGCATGTAAACTCACTTATAAACATAAGGCTGTTTGCCATTAAGCATGTAAACTCACTTATAAACATAAGGCTGTTTGCCATTAAGCATGTAAACTCACTTATAAACATAAGGCTGTTTGCCATTAAGCATGTAAACTCACTTATAAACATAAGGCTGTTTGCCATTAAGCATGTAAACTCACTTATAAACATAAGGCTGTTTGCCATTAAGCATGTAAACTCACTTATAAACATAAGGCTGTTTGCCATTAAGCATGTAAACTCACTTATAAACATAAGGCTGTTTGCCATTAAGCATGTAAACTCACTTATAAACATAAGGCTGTTTGCCATTAAGCATGTAAACTCACTTATAAACATAAGGCTGTTTGCCATTAAGCATGTAAACTCACTTATAAACATAAGGCTGTTTGTCATTAAGCATGTAAACTCACTTATAAACATAAGGCTGTTTGCCATTAAGCATGTAAACTCACTTATAAACATAAGGCTGTTTGTCATTAAACATGTAAACATTAAACATGTAAACATAAAACAGTGCAAGTGGATTAAACTTTTAGGAGGAAGATAATAAACAATAGAGAAAGAGCAAGTGTCGGGCAAGTCGCCCATCATACCGTAACTTCAAGCTACCATATTTTTACAGGTTTTGCTGGCATTACAGTTTCCCTTTAAAAGCCTTGAAAATCCTCCTGTTCGTCATCTGATCTCATAAATAAATCAATGATATCTTGTGATACATTTGTAAGGCAGTCATCGTATGGATCTAATTCCGTATCAGATGGTGTGGTCTCAGCTTCGGCT